>NW_007245876.1:193390-258185 GCF_000164805.1 Carlito syrichta
CCTCCCTTCCTTCCTTCCTTCCTTTCTCTCTCTCTTTCCTGCCTTTCTTTCTGCCTTTCCCCTTTCCTGTCTTTTCTTCCCTTCTCACTTCCTTTCTTTTTCCTTTTCCTTTTAGTCTTTTGCCCAACTTTTAAGTACAGGCGAGCATTTAAAAAATAGATACCGAGAAAGCATCCGTGCTGCTGCTACTCAGGTAAATAAATTGAATATTTCTAGCTCCCCAGAGGCCTCTTCCATACATACCAAACCTGTTCTCAATCACAATTCCCTGAATACCAGGCATCCTAGCCTCTAAGTACCAGGCACCCTAGCTTTTACAGTAACCATTTTCTCACTTTTCTTTATAATTTTACCACTAAGTATGCATCTCATCCCTAAACACTTAATATTAGTTTTGCTCATTTTTGAAATAGATAAATATAAAGGAATTCATACATTATGCATACTTTTCTGCCTAGTTTCTTTCATTTATGTTTCATTCATAATGTTTATAAGAATTAGAGTCCTGAAATGGATTCACACAGCTTCGTAACCTTTTGAAAAAGTTTTCAATGAGGAAAGAAAAGTCTTTTCAACATGTGATCCTAAAATAAATAAATATCTATGTGGAAAAATTGAATCTTAATCCTTATTTTACCACTTACACAAAAATTAACTTGAAATGGATCACAGACCAAAGCTTAAAATCTTAACCTCCAAAACTTTCAGGAGAAAATATAGAAGAAAAATCTTTGTGAACTTTGTCAGGCAAAAATTTAATAGAAAGGACACAATAGTACACAAAATGTACATTTTTTGGTAAATTTTAATTTATCTTACTTTTAAAATGCTTTCTAAAAGACACTGTTGAGAAAGTGAAAAAACAAATCACATTTTGGAATAAAACATTTACAAAACATGTATCTGATAAAGAATTTATATCCAGAATACATAAAGAATTTTTAAAATTTAATAATAATTCCAATTAGAGTGGCTAAAATTAAGACACCCAAGGATACCAAGTGTGAGTGATTAAGCAGGAGAATATATGCCACTCTAATATATTCCTAGTGGGAGGACAAAATAGTATAGCCACTTTGAAAAGGAGTGTGGCAGTTTCTTTTAAAGTTGAAAATACACTTATCATACAACCCAGCAATCTCAATCCTGTAGATTTATTTAAGAGAAGTGAAAACATATATCCATACAAAGTCTAAATGTTTATGGGAGCTTTAATTATAATCACCAAATACTGGAAACAACCTAGTGTCCATCAGCTGGTGGAATACAATGGAATCCTACTTAGCAATAAAAAGGAATGAGCTACTGATAAATATATTTGGCACAGGGTAGATAAATCTCAAAATCATATGCTAAGCGAAAGAAGTCAGAGAAAAGAGATAAATGATTCTCCCAAGATGAATGAATGATTCCATCACATTCTAGAAAAGGCAAAACCCTAAGGATAGAAATTAGGTCAGTGGGGATAGGAGTTGACCTCAAAGGGGAAAGGTGAATTTGGGGAATCATTAAGAGAATCTAAATCTGATTACGCAGTTACATGACTGTTTACATTTATCAACACCTCCAACCGTACACCTAAAAAAAGTGAATTTTATACTTCAATAAACTTGACTTTAAACGATTTGTCCACATTGTTTTGTATAGCTATCATTCCTAAAGCGTCACTCTGGACTGTGCTATTGCATAAACATAGCACAAATTACTTATATTCTTGATGGCACAGATGTGGTCCTCATTTTGAACTATTATAAATAATCCTGCCAAGAACATTCTTTTACATGTCTCCTGGTGCACATGCATGCAATTCTATTGAGTAAAATCAGGAGTAGAATTGCTGCTTATAATTAGGAATAGAAGGCTGGGCACAGTGGCTCACACCTGTAATCCCAGCACTTTGGGAAGCTGAGGCAGGAGGATTGCTTGAGCCCGGGAGTTTGAGACCAGCCTTGGCAACATAATGAGATCTCATGTCTACAAAAAATTAGCCAGGTATGGTGGCACGCACTTGTTTTCCCAGCTGCTTGTCTACCTGAGCCTAGGGGGCCAAGGCCACAGAGGGCCGTGATTGTGTCACTGCACTCTAGCCTGGGCAGCAGTGTGAGACACCAACTCAAAAACAAACAAACAAAACAAAGCTTTCTTCTAATTTGAGGTTAAAAGATATTCTTTATGAAATTCTAAAGGCGTCAGTGCTTTAATATTTACACTTACAATCCACCTTAAATTTATTTTTCTGTATAATGTGAGGAAAGGCTTAACATTAGTTTTTATTCACATTAATGGTCAATTCCCAAACATAATTTATTGAAAAAAAATCTTTCCCCCTCTGCTCAAAAATCAAGTGTCCATGTGCATAAGAACCCGAGTTAGTACATATTTAAGGCTGTTTTGCTATAGCGTTAATTCTTAAAAAACAATTTGGCTAGATATAAAGTTGTTTCTATTTGTTTATTGTCATTTAGTCTGGCTTGCCTTTTGTTGTTCTAGGTGAACTCCGAATTGTTTTGTTTTTAAATTCTGCTCTATTGGCATCTTGTTTTCTTTTTTCTTCTTAAAAAAGAAGAAGCCGGGTTCGGTGGCTCAGCCTGTAATCCCACGCTTTGGGAGGCTGAGGTGAGTGGATTGCCTGAGCCCGCGGGTTTGAGACCCACCTGGGCAGCGAGACCTCATCTCTACAATAAATCAAAAAATCAGCCGGGCGTGGTAGCGCATGCCTGTAATTCCGGCTACTCGGAAGGCTGAGGCGGAAGGATCGCCGGAGCCCAGCAGGTCGAGGCTGCGGTGGCCGGGAGTGGCCACTGCACTTCAGTCTGGGCGACAGAGTGAGACTCCAACTCAAAAAAAAAAAGAAGAAATGCCATGTCCTTTAGCTGTCACACTGTTACCCCTCCATTCCCTCCTCTCAGCTCTAAGTAACAACCAATCTACTTTCTGTCTCTATAGATATCCCTATTCTGAACTTTCATATGAATACAGTTGCACAATATGTGACCTTTTGGGTTTGGCTTCTTTCACTTACCATAATGTTTTCAAGATTTATTCATGTTATAGCATGTATCATATCAGTACTTCATTACCTCATATTACAGAATGATAGTTTATTGGTATGACTATTCCACATTTTGTTGATTTATTCACCTGTTGACAGACATTTGGGTTACTTCTATCTTTTAACTGTTGTTAATAATGCTCCAGTAAACATTCATGTGCAAGTTTCTGTACAGACAATATTTTTCTCTCTTAGGTATGTACCTACAGTGGAATTGCTGGGTCATATGGTAACTTTTTGTTTGTTTTGAGCAACTGCCAGATGGTTTCCAGAGTGTCTGGACAATTATGTTCCCATCAGCAGTGTATTCATATTCCAATTTGTCAACATCTTCACCAGCAACTGTTGTTATTTTACTTTTTTGATTCTAGACATCCTAGTGAAGTAGTTTTTCATTGTGGTTTTAATTTGCTTTTTCCTGATGATTAATGATGTTGAGCTTTATTTCATGTGCTTGTTTGCCATTTTGGAGAAAAGTCTATTCAGAGACTTTGTCCAATTTTGATTAAATTATTTTTCTTTTTATTATTTATTGTAAGAGTTTTCAAATATATTCTTTAAAAAAAAAAAAACAGGATTTATTGAGAGGACAGAAAAGCTTTCACAGTTGGAGGGGACTCAAAAGGGTTGCCTGAGTTTTTAAATATATTCTAAATACAAGTCCTATACCAGATATATTATTTGAAAAAAAAAAGAAATTCTCCCATTCTATGAGTTGTCTTTTCACTTTCTTGATGGTGTCCTTTAAAATATGAAAGTTGCCAGGCTTGGTGGCTCAGCCTATAATCCCAGCACTTTGGGAGGCTGAGGCGAGAGGATTGCCTGAGCCCACGGGTTTGAGACCAGCCCAAGCAACCTGGTGAGACCTCGTCTCTACAATAAATAAAAAATTAGCCAGGCATGGTAGTACGTGCCTGTAGTTCCAGTTACTTGGGAGGCTGAGGTGGAAGAATCGCCAGAGCCCAGTAGGTCGACGCTGGGGTGACCGTGAGTGTGCCACTGTGCTCCAGTCTGGGCGACAGAGAGAGACTCCAACTCAAAAACAAACAAACAAACAAACAAATAATTTAAAAAATTGAAAAAAATGAAGGTTTTATATAAGTGGGTCCTGAACATTTATCACAATCCTAGAAGAAAGGAATTGGCTACTGCCATGGGAGCAGGAAGGCAGGTACCAGATCTGGTACTAAGGGTACCAGATCCTATACCAGGTAAAGTGAGGTACAGATGGAGGCCCAAACTTCACCTGCTTGTAAACCACTCATGTACCTAATCCTGACTTGTACCCCATATCTTTTTAATAAAATAAAGTTTAAAAAAATTGTGAATCAGAAAAAAAAACCTGAAAATTTTAACTCTTGATAAGTCAACTTATCTACTTTTTCTTTTGCTGCTGTCATACCTAAGAGTCTTTTGCCATATTCAAGGTCATGAAGATTTTTTTAAATTTTATTTTTTATTGTGATAAAATATGGCTAACAAAATGTACCATTTTGAACATTTTAAAGTGTGTGGCTTCAATGGCATTAAATACATTCACATGGTTTTGTGCAGCCACCACTACCATCCATATCCAGAATTTTCATCATCCCAAACTGAAGCTCTGTATCCATTAAACAATAAATTCCTATAGCCTCCTCCCCTGGTAACCACTGTTCTACTTTCTGTCTCTATGCATTTGACTACTTTAAGTACCTCAAATGAGTGGAAACACACAATATTTGTCCTTTTTCTATCTGGCTTATTTCACTTAACAAAATATCTTTAGGGTTCATCTATGTTGTAGCATGAACCTGAATTTCCTTCCTTTTTTTAAACCTGAAAAATGGTCCATTGTTTGAGTATATAATAGTTTACCTATTCATCAATTGATGGACATTTGGGTTGTTTCCACATTTTGGCTATTGTGAATAATGCTACTATGAACATTAGTATACAAATACCTGTTAGAGTCCTTGCTTTCTTTTGTGTCTATACCCAGAAATGGAAATGATGAATCCAATTATTTAAAAAATGAATTCAATATTTAATTGTTGGAGGAACTACAAGTTCATCAAGATTTACCCCTACATTTTCTTCTAAGAGGTTTTCAGCTTTTACTTTTTACCTTGAAGTCATTGATAAATTTTGAGCTATTTATTTGTATATGGTATGAGATAAAGTTCCAACTTAATTCTTTTACATGTAGGCTATTGAGTTGTCTCATAACCATCATTGACAAGACTATTCTTTGCCCATTGAATGGCGCTAGTACCTTTGTAGTTAATTTATTTCTGTATTCTTAATCTAGTCCATTGATCTATACATCTATGCTGATGCCAGAAAGTTTTGAGCTAGAGAAATGTGAATCCTTCTCACTTTATTTTTCATTTTCAGGATTGTTTAGACTATTCTGGCTCCTTTTCTATTCTATGTTAATTTTAGAATCAGTTATCAATTAGTATTTTTTTTAAGTCAACTAGTATTCTGATAGAGATTACATTGACTATCTCTTCTTTTTTTACTTTTATAATTTTATTGACTTTTTTCTCTTCATAACTTTAAAATAAAAACAGCACAGGAAAACCAGTGTCTAATCCCAAAGTCTCAAATTATCTGATTGTCAGATGAACGAGGCCACTGACTCCTCTGAATAACCACCACAAAGACTCAAATTACATAGCAAGTTCCAGTTCTGCCCACCCCAAGCCACAGCTGGTAATCAAACCTTGTTGCCAACTCCAGAGGCTCCAATTCCTGCAGTCTTATCCCTCATCTACTAAGAGTGGGTCTTTGTGATGGCTCTCAGGGTAGGTCAAGACTGAATTAGAGAAAGAATCACAGGTTGGGCCCACCATCACCTCCCACCAGCTAGCAAATCTTTTCTGTAGTCTTCTGTCTCCACCATTTATCTCCCTCTCCCTTCTCCAAAACTTGTTACTATCACTTTCATGTTAACAATGGACTCAGTGTCCATTCAACTGCCTGAGAAGCCTGAAACACTTTCCTGAACTAAAAAGAAAGCAAAGTACCTCCGTGACCTTCCTGCCATTAAGATCAAGTACAAAAGGGAAAAAGCACTACTAAGAATGACTGTGCTGGAAAGTTGTGGAATTCTCTCACCACTCCCTGGAGGCTGCTCTGGCACTAGCTGTTGAGAGTGTAATAAGGCAGGTATCCCGGGGCCAAGGAGGTATGACCCAGAAACACGTTTTTCCCCCCTTTTAAATTTCTCTGCTGCCCTAATCTTTGCCTTTTTTTTTTGGAGACAGAATCTCACTCTGTCACCCAAGTTTGAGTGCAGTGGCACACTCACAGCCTCAACCTGCTGGGTTTAGGTAATCCTTCTGCCTCAGCCTCCAAGTAGCTGGAACCACAGGTGCACGCCACCACACCTGGCTAATTTTTTTGATTTATTGTAGAGATGAGGTCTTACCAAGTTGCCCAGGCTGGCTTTGAGCCCCTGGGCTCAGACAATCTTCTCGCCTCAGCCTCCCAAAGTGCTGGGATTATAAGCATGAGTCACCGCCCCAACTTTGCCTTCTTCTTAGCAAATCTCTTGGGTTCTGGCTCCTTGTGCTTAGCTGAAGACAGAGCCGGTCATCTTGAAGAAATCATCCAGGTGGTCCTGGTGCTGCCTTGACGGCTCTTGCTCAGTCTCTTGACCCTGCTGTGGATTCGCTCCTCAGAGAACTGCTTTTCACTGCACATGAACTTGATCAACTCTTCTTCATATGGCTCACTCTGCTTCAGCTCCACAGATTCAGAATCCAGCACCTCGGGCTCCAGGAAGAGCTGCTGGGCCTCCTTGTGGAGCCAGTTTTCAGTCACAGGGTACTTGTTGGGGTCCAGCCGCTGCACGATCTCCTCAATGCTCTTGTGCTTCTGGATGAGCTCAGCCCGCTTGGGCCCAATGCAGTAGTCGCTGCCCAGCAGGATGCACAGATCCACAAACTGTTCATGGGCCAGGCCCAGCTCCTCCAGAATCCAGCTCAGGTGGAATTCTTGGATGGGCAGCTCCTTGGCCTCACTGGCAGTCAGGTGTCACATTAGCACAGGGTTGCCAAAGGTGAGGCAAGGCAGCCCATGTCTTAGGTGGCTGCAGTGTAGACTTTGCCAGCCTTCACCAGGGCAGCAGCACACCTGGCTTGCACTTGTCATTGTGCTGCTTAGTGACCTTCACCAGCTGCTTTGTAAACTTTTCCAACTCCTGTTCTGCCCTGGCAACCTGAGCCTGCTGCAGCTGCTTCTCAGCCTCAGCCTGTCACTCACTGTGTTTGGCCAGCTCGCCCAACCTGAGCTGGGGTGGCTTGCCATCAAAGACATACACAGGCTTGATGCCATTTTTCATCATGTGATGGTGTGGTAGAACTTGCCCATCAGATGGTTGGTGGTCTCACCCTCCTCATTCTGCAGTACATTCCCATCCTGGTAAACAGCAATCAGGAACTGATAAATGCTCATCGAGGCATCAATGCCACCTTGTGGCTAAAGCAGCTCTTGATGTCATTCTCCTGGATGGAACTGGGGGCCACATCAGCAATTAGTTTGGCCAGACCTTGAATTCCCTTGGCAATACAGAGGAGGGATGTCTGGTCCTTGGGCATGAGGCCTCAGCAGCTATGCTTGGTCCAGTGTTGCCCAGGGCAGGCCGTCCTAAGTCCCTCTCCTTCTCAGTTGGGCCGCAGGTTGCCTCCCATTGACTATCCTTAATTTCCTGCCTAGCCTCAGCCTCAGTTTTCAGAATACTTCTCAGTCAGCCTCCTGCCTCCAAAACCAGTTAACACAGTACTTTGTGGCCAGTGTCTTGTATCCAACAAAGATCCCAGATCCTTTAAAATTATTCTGCTAGGGCCTAGGCTCCTACCCACTATCTGACCAACATGTGCTAGTGGACCTCCAACACCTAATTCTTTCAGGGCTACTATTTTGACTGCAATAAAATGTGTCTCTAAAGGATATGCACTTCTGCAAGATGTTAAGGCAGAAACCCAAGGGCACCAAGTGTCTCCTTGCAAAACCAGTGTGATGGTAGTACCTTCTTTGAGGAGAGGCAGAAGCTGTCTCAAGATGAGTCAGGTCATACCTTGGATGCTTTGGAGGTCTTCTTGGTCCTAGAGAAGACACTGAAGCTAGCCCTGCCAGATCTGCATGCTCTGGGCTCTGCCAGCACAGACTCCTATCTCTGTGGTTTCCTGAAGAATCTTTTTCTAAAGCAGGAGGTGAAAGTCATCAAGATGAGCATCTATCTGTACAACCTCCATAGGCCAGGCTCAGGCAGTACCTATACGAAACACTCATTCTCCAGCATGATGAAAGTTCTCTAGAATTCAGTGACCTTTGAGAGGTACTGCTGCAGCCCCCCTTGCCTCAGGGAGTTCACCTGAATTTCTGTCCCCATCCCCAGGGCAGTTGGCTGATAACAATACCCTGGACACTTTCCTAAGCTGTGGATCAAGTGGAAACAGCAAATCTTTGTGTGGGAAAACATTTTTAAATAATGAAGAGAAATGAAAGGCAGCATGAGATCTAAAATAGGCCTAATCAGAGTCCCAAGAAAAAACAGATAAAATGGAGAGGACATAATATTTGAAGAGAATTTTTAGGACTGATAAAATACAAGAATCAACAGGTTCAGGAAACCACAATATATAACCAGGCAAAATAAATAAAAAGAAAAATAGAGTGAAATTGCAGGTTAAAAGTAGATCTTAAAAGTGGTAAGGTGCAAGCCTGTGATCCCAGCACTTTGGGAAGCAGAGGTGAGGGGACTGCCTGAACCCACAGATTTGAGACCAGCCTGGGCAACTTGGTGAGATCTCATCTTTACAATAAATCAAAAAATTAGCCGGGCGTGGTAGCGTGTGCCTATAGTTCTGGTTACTTGGAAGGCTGGGGCGGAAGGATCGCCTGAGTCCAGCAGGTCGACACTGGGGTGGCCATGAGCATGCCACTGTACTCCAGCCCGGGCAATGGAGTGAGACTCCAACTCAAAAAAAAAAAAAAAGAGGTAAGATGGAACTTTTCAAGAACAAAAAAAATCTTAAAGCTATGTTATATTTAGGCATTAGTTGGGTTTTTGTTTGTTTAAATATTGATTCAATTTTACTGCTTTAAACAGAATTTTCTGGGCCTTTTTCCATCCCTAAGGTTTGGTAAACTTTAAAACTACGTACAACAAAGATATGCTGAATTTAGGCTTACTATTTTTAAAAAAATAAGAGAGGTGATATTTTCGTGGATACATCAAGGTTCACAGAACTAGGTTCCATTAGATTGGTGGGAAAATCTCTTACCTTTATCATTAAGAGACCCAGGAATAGCAAAATCATAGAACTTTGACATTGGATAGGTACTTCATCAGCCCTAACAGAAGTCTGAGTCCTATCAGTGGCTCCCCACTGTTCTTACAGACTGAAATCTTTAATGCAACTCAAAACTATGCAAAGTCTGGCTCCATAATCAATTCACACTGTTCTCTAACTCTCTTTTAATTTTAATAATTACATATTTAAAATTTAATTTTATTCAATTATTTTTAGAGACATTTTAGATTTACAAAAAAGTTGAGCGGGTAGTATTGGGAGTTCCCATACATCCTTTCTCCCATATAGTTTCCCCTATTGTTAACATTTTGCATTAGCATGGTACATTAGTAACTGATGAACCAATTTCGATACGCTGTTATTATTAAAGTACATAATTTACATTAGGAGTCACTCTTTGTGTTGTACAGTTCTATGTGTTTTGACAAATGCACATATCATATATCTACCATTATAGTATCATATAGTCTTAAAACTCCTGTGCCCCAGTTTTTTACCCCTTCCCCCACTTCTCTTCCCACTGTGAACTCTGACAACCTCTTATATTTTTACTTTCTCTAAAATTTTGCCTCTTTCAGAAGTTATATAATTTGAACAATACAGTATGTAACCTTTTCAGACTGGCTCCTTCCATTTTGCAATATGCATTTAAGATTCTTCCATGTTCTTTAGTGTTTTGTAGCTCGTTTCTTTTTAGCACTGAAAATCATTGCACAGTCTGAATGTATCAGAGTTTTGTTTTTTTAATATCCATACACCTACTGAAGAACATGTTGGTTGCTTCCAAGTTTTGGCAATGATGAATAAAGTTGCTATAAACATTCATGCACAGGATATTCTGTGGACGTACCTTTTCAATTCATTTGGGTAAATACCTAAGAGCTCAACTGCTGGATTGTATGGGTAAGATTGTTTACATCTGTAAGAAACTGGCAAATGATCTTTCAAAGGGTCTGTGCCAGTTTGCATTCCCCCTGGCAATGAATGACAGGATAAGAGGTACACCTCCACTAGAACTGAGGGAGACAATTTTTTCAGCAGTTATCCAGAGATGCCAAGATAATGTCAACAATGATGTGTACTAAGCAATCTTCCACAAGCCATTTAAACACTTCCCAACATGGTTTAGTGAGCAAGAATGCCATTCTGCCCTTTAAGCAAGTATAAGTTGTGATGATGTCCAGGTCCAGCAGGATAAAGTGTTGATTGTCTTCTATCATTGACAGCATGTTTGTTGAGCAGCATTTAGTATCGTCAGTGTTTTGGATTTTAGCCATTCTAAGGTGTGCAGTGGTATCTCTTTGTTGTTTTAATTTGCAATTCACTAGTGACATATGATGCTGAGCGTCTTTTTTTTTTTTTTTTTTTTTGAGTTGGAGTCTCACTCTGTCACCCAGGCTGAAGTGCAATGGCACATTCCCAGTCACCGCTGTCTCGACCTGTTAGGCTCAGGCTATCCTTCCACCTCAGCCTTCCAAGTAGCTGGAACTACAGGCATGCACCACCACGCCTGGCTAATTTTTTGATTTATTGTAGGAATGAGGTCTCACCAAGTTGCCCAGGCTGAACCTGTGGTCTCAGGCAGTCCTCTTACCTCGGCCTCCCAAAGTGCTGGGATTACAGGCTTGAGCCACCGTGTCCAGCGAAGCGTCTTTTAATATGCTTATTCGCTCTCTCTACAGCTTCTTTGGTCAGGTATCTATTCAGACTTTCCACCCATTTTTTAATTGGGTTGTTTTCTAATTGTCGAGTTTAGAAGTTTTTACATAAAATTCAAGAGTTCTTTGCATTTTAAATATAAATCCCCTATCAGATATGTGTTTTAAAAGTATCTCCTCCTATCTATGGCTTGTCTTTTCATTCCCTTAATAGTGTCTTTTGCAGAGAGGAAATTATTAATTTTGATGAGGTCCATCCAAGTTATCAATATTATTTTCATGTATTGTGCTTTTGGTGCTATATCTAAAAACTCATCACAAAACCAAGGCGTCTTAGATTTTTGGCTTATAGTATATTCAATACATTTTATAGTCTTGTGTTTTATAGTTAGGTCTGATGGTTCGCTTTTGAGGGTTTTTTTTGTAAAAGGTATAAGGCCAGTATCTAGATTCATTAGATTCCCCACTTCCACCTTTCCTTTTTGCATGTGGAGGTCCAGTTTGGATATTGGTTAAAAGACTATCACTTCTACATAAAATTGTTTTTGCTCCTTTGTCAAAGGTCAATGAGTACACATGCATTGGTCTATCTCTAGACTCTTTGTTCTGCTCCATTGATCTATTTGTATTTTTTCATCAGTCTCACACTGTCTTGATTACTATAGCTTTATAGGAAAACCTGAAGTCAGATAATGCCAGTCTGCTAATGGTATTGTCTTGAGTATTGTATTGGCTGTTCTGGGTCTTTTGCTGTTCCATGTAAACTTTAGAATCACTTTGTCAATATCCAAAAATAATTTGCTGGATTCTGATTGGGATTAAGTTAAATCTGTGCATCAAGTTGGGTTATCTTAACAATATTGAGTCTTCTGATCCATGAACATGGAGTATCTCTACATTTATTATCATAGATTTCTTTCATCAAAATTTTACGGTTGTCTTCATATAGATCTTGTACATATTTTATGAGCTTTATACATAAGTATTTCAGGTTCTTGGTGCTAATGTAAATGGTATTGTCTTAAATTTCAAGTTCCAATTTTTCATTGCTAGCATATAGCGAGGCAATTGACTTTTGTATACTAACCTGGTTATCTGCAACCTTACTATTATAGCTTACTAGTTTGTTTTCTTTAGGATTTTTAAAAATATAATCATGCCATTGGAAATAAAATAGTTTAACTTTTCCTTCCCAATCTGTATAGCTTTTATTTCCTTATATTGTCTTATTATATTACCTAGAATTTCCAATATGATGTGGAATGGTATTGTTGAGAAGGAATATCCTTGCCTTGTTCTGATCTTAGATGCAAGAAATTTGTTTTTCAACATTAAGTATGATGTTAGCTATAGGTAGCTTTATAGCTTTCTGCAAAAAAATCAGGTTGTAAATATTTTTATAGCTTTCTATAAAAAAATCAATCTGTAAAAAATCAAATTCCCTCTTATTTCTAGATTGTTGAATGTTTTTTTGAGTTGGATTGTAGAATTTTTATGAATGGATCTTGAATTTTGTTAAATATTTTTTCCTGCATACATTAATTATTCCTATGACTTTTCTTCTTTAGCCTGTTGATTTGAGAGATTACATTAACTGATTTGCTAATACTAAATCAACCTTGTACCTGGGATAAATCTCACTCTATTGCTGAATTCTATTTGCGAATATATTTTTAAGGATTTTTGCATCTATATTCATAAAACATACTGGTCTGTAATTTTTTTTGTTTGCTTGCTTACTCTATCTGGTTTTGGTATCAAGGTAACAAAGTGGGAACCTTTCCCTCTTCTTTTATTTTCTGAAAGAGATTGTGTAGACATGGTGTTAATTATTCTTTAAACACTTGGTAGAACTCCAGTGCAACAAACTAGGCCTGAAAATTGCTTATTGTGGGTTTCAAAATTACAAATTCAATTTCCTTAATTATAAAAATAGCTGTCTGGCTATTTAAATGACAAATTTCATACTGGATTTATTGTAGTAGTTTATAGATTTTGAGTTTTTGTTTCTTTTCGTCTAAGTTGAAAATGTATGTGTAGAGTTATCTGGAGTATTCCATCATTATGCTTCTGATATCTGGAGGGTCTGTAATGATATCCCTTGTTTTATTCCTGATATTAGTAATTTGAGTATTCTCTATTTTTTTCTTTCAGTCTCGGGAGAGGCTTGTTTTAGATTTTATTGACCTTTTGAGAACCAGCTTTTTGCTTCATTGAGTGTCTCTATTAATTTTTGTTTTTCATTTTCATTGATTTCTACTTTTTTTGTTTTATAGTTTGTGTTTTTGCATTCTACTTACTTTGGGCTTATTTTGATTTCTTTTTACTAGTTTACTGAGTTGGTGTTAGATAATTGATTTGAAATTTTTCCTCTTTTCTAATATATGTATTTATTGCTATAGATGTTTCTTTCAGCACTGCTTTAACTGCATCCCATACATTTTGATATATTTTCATTTTCCTTCAGTTAAACATGTATTTAAAAAATTTCTCTTGAGACTTTCTCTTTGACCCATGTGTAATTTAGAAATGTGATGTTTAGTTTCTAAGTGTTTGGAGATTTTCCTTTTTATCTTGTGTTGATTTCTAATTGACCCATTATTGTGCCCAGATAACATTTTATATGATTCTAATTTTTAAATCTTTGTCAAGGGTTCCATCAAGGCTCAGAATATGGTCTAGCTTAGCATATATTCCACGAAAACTTGAAAAGAATGTGCATTTTGCTGTTTTTGGATCTAGTGTTCTATGAATATCACTTAATTTTGTTGATTCATGGTGTTGAGTTCTTCTGTATCCTTGATTTTCTGTCAAGTTATTCTATCAAATGTTAAGAGGGGGTGTTGAAATCACCAACTATAATTGCAAATGTATCCATTTCATCTTTCATTTCTATCAGTTTTTGCTTCGTACATTTTGTAACCCAGTTGTTCTGTGCATAAACATTTAGGATTGCTGTCTTCTCACTGAATTGCCCCCTTTATCATTATGTAATATCTCTCTGTCCCTGATAACATTTTTTGCTCTAAAGTCCACTTTAATTTATATTAATATAGCCACGGCTGCTTTCTTTTGCTTAATGTTTGCAAGACACATCTTTTATTCTGTTCATTCACTTTTCAACCTATGCATGTAATTATATTTGAAGTGAGTTTCTTACGGACAGTATGTGGTTCATAAATGCATCTATTTTTATAAACTGCCAATATGTCCTTTATATTTAATGTCTTTATGGTTAGCATAACTATTGATTTATTACAACTTACTTCTGCTGCTTTTTAAATTAATAAATTTCACATTTTAGAATAATATAGTAGTTGCTTCCAAGTTCTGGTAATGATGAATAAAGCTGCTACATGCATGCAAGTGCAGGATATTCTGTGGACTTGAATTTTCAGCTCATTTGGGTAAATACCTAGGAACTCAATGGCTGGATCATATAATAAGACTATGTTTATGTTCATAAAAAACTGACAGTCTCCCAAAGTGGCTGTACCATTTTGCATTCCCACCAGCAATGAATGAGAGTTCCTGTTGCTCCACACCCTTGTCAGCATTTGGTATTGTCAGTGTTTTTATTTTGGTCATTCTAATAAATGTGTAGTGGCATCTCGTTGTTGTGTGAATTTGCAATTTCTTAATAACATAAGATGTTGAACTGGTACAAGAGCAGATATGTGGACCAATGGAGCAGAATAGAGAATCCAGAAATAAGCTAAATACCTACAACCAACTGATCTTCGACAAAGTAGACCAAAACATACACTGAAGAAATGACACCCTATTCAACAAATGGTGCCAGGAGAATTGATTAGCTACATGCAGAAAAATCAAACTTGATCCCTATCTCTCACCATATACAGTAATTAACTCAAGATGGATTAAAGACTTAAATGTCAGAACTGAAAGCACAAAATTCCTGGAAGAAAACCTAGGAAAAACTCTTCTGGACACTAGCCTAGGCAAAAAAAAAAAAAAAGGAAAAGCACCCAGAAGCAAATGCAACAAAAACAAAAATAAGCAAGTGGGACTTAAACTAAATGGGTCTGCACAGCTAAAGAACTAATCCACAGAGTAAACAGGCAACCTACAGAATGTAAACTATACATCAGCAAACTATACATCTGGTAATGGACTAATATCCAGAGTCTACAAACAACTCAAACAAATCAGCAAGAAAAAAAAAGCAAATGATCCTATTAAAAAGTGGGCTTTTCAAGAAAAGAGAATGCAGATTTCTCAATGAACTAAATGTAGATCTACTATTCGATCCAGCAATCCCACTACTTGATATCTATCCAAAGAAACAGAGGTCATTATACAAAAAAGACACCTGCACTCATATATTTATCACAGCACAATTCACAATTGCAAAGATGTGGAATCAACCTCAATGCACATCAACTGATCAGTGAATAACAAAAATGTGGCATATATATACCATGGGGTACTATTCAACCATAAAAAGAATGAAATATATTTTGCAGCAACTTAGATGAAATTGGAGAATATCATCCTAAGTAAAATAATGCAGGAAAGGAAAATCAAATACTGAATTTTCTCACGTATAAAGGAAAGCTAAACTAAACATTTGCAAAGGCATATAGAATGTTATAGTGAAAATTGGAGACTTTTAATTAAAAAATAATGTACAGAAGTTAATCATTTTTCTATATATCAGTAATAAATAGAATTTGAAACTAAAAACACATTAACATTTACACTAGCATCCCCCTAAGACAAAATACTTAGGTATAAATCTAACAAAATATGTATAAGATGCATATGAGGAAAATGCAAAACTCGAATGAAAGATATCAAGGAAGAATAAGTGCAGAGATAAATTCATGGATTGTAAAACTCAATATTGTCAAGATGTCAGTTTTTCTAACTTGATCTACAGATTCAACACAATCCCAAACTCCCAGAAGGTGATTCTGTGGCTATTGAACTAATTCTAAGGTTTACATGGAGAGGCAAAAGACTCATGATAGCCAACTCAATGTTGAAGAAAAAGAACAGAGTCAGAGGATCGATACTATCTGACATCAAGACTTACTATAAAGTTATGGTAATCAAGACAATGTGATATTGGGTAAATAAACAAATAAACAAGTAGACCAATGGAACAGAATGGAGAGTCCAGAAATAGAACTGTATAAATATAGTCAACTCATTCTTTACGAAGGAGTAAAGGTCATACAGTGAAGCAAAGAGAATCTTCAACAAATAGTGCTGGAACAACTGGATAGTCACATATTTTTGAAAAGTCAATCTAAATACAGACCTTACACCTTTCACAAAAATTAACTCAAAATGGAGCTGATCTAAATGTACAATGCAAAACTATAACTCCTAGAAGATAATGTAGGAGAAAGACCCATATGACTTTGGTTATACCTTTTTAGATATAACACCAAAGGCACAATTCATGAAAGAAATCATTGATAAGTTGGACTTTATTAAAATTTTTTAAAACTTCTGCTCTGTAAGACACCGTAAAGGGACTGAAAAGACAAGTCATATGTTTAAGGAAGTTTTTGCAAAAGACACATCTGATAAAGGACTGTTATCCAAAATACACAAAGAACTCTTAAAACTTAAGAAAAAGAGCAACCCAATTTAAAAGGAAGCAAGAGAATAGACATTGCACTAAAGATGACATACAAATCACAAGTAAACATGGAAAGATGTTTAAAAACATCTTTTAAAAAAATTTCAATAGCCTTAGGGGGCACAAATTGTTTTCGGTTACATAGATGCATTGTATATTGGCACAGAAGTCTGGGCTTTAAGTGTACTCACCATCCCCACCTGTATACATTTTACCTGATAGGTGATTTTTGATCCCCCACCCTTCCACCCTACCCCTTCTGAGACTTCAGTGTTCATTACACCATTCCATATGCCTTTGCAGTTCCTAAGATTAGCTACCACTTATTGGTAAGAATATGCAGTGTTTGGTTTTCTGTTCCTGCATTATTTATCTTAGGATGATGGTCTCCAATTCCATTGAAGTTTCTGCAGATGACATTTTTTCATCTTTTTAAATGGTTGACTAGTACTCCATGGCATGTGTCTGTGTGTGTTTATAAGTATACGCTACATTTTCATTACTGACTTTTGTACATTATTGTTTCGTGCAACCTTGCAGTACTTGCTTATTAGTTTCTTTTTTCTTTAGATGATCATATCATCTGCAAAGTTTGATTTCATAGAACTATAAGAACAAAAAGTTATATAGAACTTTTATTTCCTTTGTCATATAGCAATAGGATTTCCAATATGATGTTAAAAAAGCAGTGGTGAGATGCGATACCCTTACCTTGTTCCTAATCAACTTCCTCACCATTAAGTATGATGTTAGCTGTAGGTTTCTTGTTCCTTATCAAGTGAGGAAGTTTTCCTTCTATTCTTAGTTTTCTGAGTTTTTTTAAAAATCATGAATGGGTTTTGGATTTTGTCATATGCTTTTTCTGCATCTATCAATATGATCATGTTTCCTTCTGTAGCCTGTCGATGTGATGGATTGATTTTTGAATGTTGAACCAGTCTTGCATACCTGGGATAAATTCCATTTGGTCATGAGATAATACATTGTTCAATTCAATTTCCTAGTATTTTGTTTGGGATTTCTGCATCTATGCTCCTAAGATATATTGATCTAAAGTTTCCTTTTCTTGTAATGTCTTTGTCTGGTCTTTGTATTAAGGTAATGCTGATCTCATAGAATGAGTTAGGAAGTATTCTTTCTGCTTCTATCTTCTGAAAGACACTGTACATCATTAGCATAATTTCTTCCTTAAATATTTGGTAGGATTAATCAGAAACTGTCTGGGCCAGGTGCTTTCTGTTTGAAAGGTCATTAATCATTGATTCAATTGATTTAATAGGAATAGGCTTATTCAGTCTCTATCTCTTCTTGTTTGATTTTTGGCAGATGTGTTTTTCAAGGAATTAGTCCATTTCTTCAAGCTTATCAAATATGTGGACATAAATTTGTTCATAATATTCCTTCATTATTCTTTTGATGTCATAGCATATATAGTGATGCCCTCTCTTTAATTTGGATATTACTAATGTGTATCTCTATTCTTTTTTCTTAGCCTGGTTAGAAGCATATTTATTTTATGGATTTTTTTTTCCCAAAAACTACCTTTTGATTTTTCTGTCATTTTTTTTCCCCTGGTTGTTCTGAATTTTTTACCCTTGCCTTTCTGTGGGTTAGTTGAACATTATTTTAGAAATTCCATTTTGATATATCTATAGTGTTTTTGAGTGTATTTCTTTTTATAGCCTTTCTAGAGGTTGCTCTAGGTATTACATTGTATTATGTATAGCTTAAGTCTACTGGTGTCAACATTTTACCAGTTGTTCATAAAATTCCTTTGTTGGAGTACAGAAACCTTATCTCTCTTTATGTCTCTTTACTCACTCACATTTATAATAGTCAATTATTTCCTCCACATACATTAAAAATTCCAACAGACATAATTTTGCTTCAACAAACAATTTAAAAACCTCAAGAGAAGTCTATCATATTTACCCATATTTTAACTTTTTCTGTTCTTCCTTTCTGGTCTTTCATCATTTTCTGTTTCAAGAACTTCCTTTAAACATTATATTAGGGCAGCTGTGCTGACCACTCATTCTTTTAGTTTTCCTTTATTGAATAATGTGTTGATTTCCCCTTTATTCCTAAAACATATTTATGCTGAATATGGAATTCTTTCAGCACTTGAGCAGTGTTGTAGCACCTCTAGGCTTCAGGAATTCTGATGACAAGTCCATTTCCATTTGAATTATGTTTGCCCTACAGGTGATATGCCATTTCTCTCACTGCTTTCAAAATGTTTTTCTTTAGTTTCCATAAGTTTGAAGTCTTTTGCCAAATTTGGGGAGTTTTTAGTAATTATTTCTTTGAATGCTCTTCCAATCCGCATATTTATTCTCCTCTTTCCAGGATGCTAATGACATGAATGTTAAGATCTTTTGTTATAATTTCTTATATCCCGAGGCTCTGTTTATTATTTCTTTAGTCTATTTTTGCTTTATTGTTCAGATTGGTTAATTTCCATTGTTCTATCTTCAAAGTCACTGATTCTATCCTCAGGTCTCCTTATGTTCTTGTTGAGCTCATCTTTTTTTTTTTTTTTTTAATTTTCAGTTTATTGTATTGTTCAGTTCTAATATTTCCATTTAGTTCTTCTTATGTCTTCTGTTAAGACTTTTCTGTCTCCTTGTTGAGACCTTCTTTGACACTTATTTCAAGCATTTTTATAATGCTGACTTAAAATCTTTTTCAGATAATTCTGACATCTGTGTCATCTCAATGTTGTTTTTGGTTGTCTTTTGTCATTCAAGTTGAGATCGTCCTGGTTTTTTGTATAAGTGATTTTTTAAATTGAAACTTGGACACTTTGGATATTATGAGACTCTAGATCTTATTCCTGGGCTCAATCAATCCTCTCATCTTGGCCTCCAAAGTGCTGGGATCCAAGTGAGCCACCACACCCAGCTGGATTTTACTTATATTTTGCTTTAGCAGGCCTTCTTTGACACTGCTCTGGAGTTGTTTTGTTTGGGGGGGGGGAAGGAGGTAGAGGAGATACTGCCTCAATACAGCCAGGTTCTTCTCTGCCTCTGTGGACATCCAGGAGGGAGGGGCTTGCTGTTGCTGCCAGGTAGGAGTTGTAGTTGAGGCTCTGCCATAGTCTATGCTGATACAACTCAGCCTGGGAAGCGGAGAAGCACCTTGTTATTCCTTCCCATCTGTCCTCCACTGACACTGCAGGATGGGGGGATAAAGGTGAATAAGTGGCCTCCATTCTGCTGAGTGGTAGTAAAAAGTCCTGTTAGGCTTCCTCGGAAACCAACTAATAGGGGAAGCTCGTCCTTAGGTGGATGTAGAGGTCCACTGTTCCCATGTGTTTTCCAACCACACTGTGTTGGGTGAAGAATCTTTTTACCACTTGGCGGGGGTTGGGACACTTTGTCACAGCCTGAAGAAGGTGGAAGTCTGGGATCTACACTATTCGGTTTTTTAATGTGGAGTTTGGATAGAGTGAGCAGGCTTTCCTTGAGCCTTGTATGCAGCATTTCCAGGTTGTTGGCTTCTCCAATAGCTAGCATGGGAGATATGAGCCAATAAGCAAATCCAAGAACTCACCACTATATTGTTCCTTGATTCCCAAGGTCTCTAGCCAATCTGCCTTTTTTCCCACCTCTCAGGGTCTCGTTGTATTTGTTTTAAATATAATGTCCAGGGTTTCTAGCTGAACTTAGCAGAAAGAATAGGAAAAAATATGTCTACCTTTTCTTTTGGAATCAGAAGTCCTTTTCCGATTAGTTGTATGTGTGATGGTACTATAATCATTTCTTTTTGAGACAGATGAAATATATCTGGGATGAACTGCACAATAATTTGGGGTGGGAAATGCATAGGGATAGTGGAAGCAAGATTAGTCTTGAAATGATAATTGTTGAAGATGGGTGATGGGTATATGGAGGCTCATTATCCTGTTTTATTTTTGTATATACCTGAACATTTTCTTAAAAAGAAAACAGAAAAGTGTCCTGATTACCCAGTGTAAGTAATATTACAGAATCTCGTAATAATCATGATTTTATCTGTTCTATTATCTATATTCACTGCTAGAGTATACACTCAGTAACAGGGACCCAGCCTACCCTGGTCACAATTATAGCTCCATAACTTAAAAGTGATTGGTGCATAGTTGTCACTCAAATTTTGATGTTTCCTCAAATATAAGATGCCACAGATAACATATACCTTAATTTTATGTAGCATTAAAGACAGTTTCTGCAAATTGTGTAATGCTATCAATTTTTATTAGTTTGATTTCTGAGATGCTACGATGTGAAAAAAATGTCTATTGGTAGAAATGAAATAAATGAATACTCTAAAATGTGAGGTCTAGATTATGGTGACGATGTCTTCACACATGTTAAAAGAAAGATCAGGACATTTTCGAGGCTATTATCAATTCTACAGTGAATATGTCTCTTCCCAAATATTGAAATCTTATGTCCAAGTTTGTAGTTACTGTTACAAACCTCAATAGAAAATGCAACATTCTGACACAATGTCTCTACCTTTTCATCACTACAGAACTCCTTTGTATTTTTATTTTATCACCAAGGTCCTCATATTTTGGAATGCTTTGATACCAAGTAAAATTCATTTGTTACACTAATTTTTACTTTTATCAATTAAGTGTATACTGTTTAGAGCGGGGTGATATAATTCCAGTTACAATAAAAGAAACTTGATCTCAGCCTGCATGGACTCACCAGAGGAAAATGTAACATTTCAATAGGAAATCACTTTTTAGCCTTCAGTGCTACTTTCCTGGAGTCTAGTGGAATTGGGATGACAGGCACTGGTTTTTAGCTCCTATATTAAGTCAAGAAAGGGTATTTAATCAGCCCATCTCACGTTATGAATTAAGCCAGTTGTTTAAACAACTCTTCACAGGTTCACCATGCTCTGTGCTTCAGTTTAGAGCTAAGAATAGGGGACAAGTCACTTATCTTTGCATCCCCCAAGTGGAGTTCAGTAACTGCCTCAGAGCAGGCACTCACAGTGTCTGTGAGTATGTAGTGGTAGAAAGACATGATCCTCAGAAGCTTCAGGACATTTTCTTTGTCCGGGATTTGAGCTGTCTTGATATAAGATGGAAATTAGGAAAAGGGAACAAAAACCAAGAAACAACATGACCTCAGGAACCTGGCAGGAAATTAAGTCAGAATTCTCTTCTCCTTTGGAAAGTTCCTCATGCCAGTGACCATCTCTATATGCCTAACATCTAATGTGCTATGACAAATCAGCATGCAAAAACCTAAGACACTTGAAATGTTTTAAATAAGAGCATGCATGAGAAATCTCAAATGAAAAGTGGTATAATTATTTGAAAAAAAATAAGTGATGACAAGGGGATCAGAATTTACTTTCTTCCTACAAAAATCACATAAACATTAGAATAGACCTCTCCTATCCTCAAATTTAATGACACATTAAACCTACATTTAAAATAAACAGGAGAAATAAAATCAGGTAATCAGCTGAATATCTAATTTTGATTGTCTTGTTTGGGAAACCTATCTGAGGGCTTAATAGATCCATGTGAAATCTGGGGAGCAGGGACTAAGGGCACTCTGCTACTGAGACAAGGACAGCAGTGGATGTTAGCAGTTTGTTCTAGAAAGTTTCACATTGGAATCCACTTCCCCGCCAAAAGGACAGGATTCATATTCTGAACTGTGTTCCAGAAAATAGTTGGACTTGCCCTTGTCGCCAGACAAAGAATTGGGCATATCCACACCACAGCCTTGAGAGAAGTACAAGTCCTCTAAATCTTTACTCATCTTTAAAGCATATATACCAAATTCAGGTTTTTCTTACATCAGAAAAAAGTCATGAACATGCAGCCT
Source organism: Carlito syrichta (assembly GCF_000164805.1). NCBI lineage: Eukaryota > Metazoa > Chordata > Mammalia > Primates > Tarsiidae > Carlito > Carlito syrichta. The sequence goes on from NW_007245876.1 coordinate 215,860, forward strand.
GAAGAGGAGGAAAGAAAACAGGTGAAATTTTTTTTGGAGTTCGAGTCTCACTCTGTTGCCCAGGCTAGAGTGCAGTGGCGTGCTCACAGCCACCTCAGTGTGGACCTGCTGGGCTCCAGCGAGCCTTCCGCCTCAGCCTTCCAAGTAGCTGGAACTACAGGCACATTCTAAAACACATCTGGCTAATTTTTCAATTTTATGAGAGAGATGAGGTCCCATCATGTTGCCCAGGCTGGTCTCGAACCCGTGGGCTCAGGCAATCCTTTCGCCTTGGCCTCCCAAAGTGTTGGGATTACAGGCTTGAGCCACCGTGCTCGGCCAACAGGTGAAAATTTGCATAGCTGCCTCTCTTCCTATTTGAAGAGGTTTTCAAGAATGGAACCAACTAATTTTTGCTCCAATATATTTTTGGAGTGGGACAGCTCGATCAATTATTTGGTTTCCAGAGTAATATATACCAGAAAGAAGTACCCTGTGTAGCAATCAAACAACTTGGTTAAATCTCCTTGTTTCAATCTTCCTTTTATTATAAATACTGCTTTGGGCATGTCTGTCCTAAAAAATGTCATTTCAACCAGCAAGAACAAAGGGAATTCTCTCCGAGATAATTGAATGCACCCCACTGATAACTAGTCACTGATGATGAAGAATAAACTAGACCATGAACTTGGTGGAGCGCAATGGTGTCAGGTTGCTGTCAGATTCCCTACAGAGATGACAGAATAGGTCCCCTTTCTCAACTCTTGGAGGTTGAGATGGTATTCCAGTAGTTCCCCCCTTATCCAAGGCCCCCGATGGATTCCTGAAACCGTGGATAGTACTGAACCCAATTGCTGTCAATCGAAACAAGTTCTGGATCTTGTTTTTCACCCATAAACTTAATGCCTTTTTCATTGTAACTAAGCATTTATCATGCATTGTGGCCTTAACTTTTGGCATTTAAGGTACAAAAGCAAAACCCGCAGGAAATTTTTTCCTTCACAATTTCACAGACAGAAGATTTGGTCTCACTATAGATCTTAGCAACCTCAGCATACAATTTTTTTCTTTACTTACTAAGTCAAGAATGTTCACATTTTCACTTAAAGGAAGCACTTCAAAGGTGTCTCTCTGGCATATTCAAATTATCAGCATGCCTACTTTTGCACACTGGGGCCATTTTTAAGTAAAATAAGGTTTACTTGAACATAAGCCCTGGGATACCAGTCAATCTGATAACTAAGAATGCTTCTAAGTGATGAACAGATGGGCAGTGTACAGAGCATGGGTATGCAGGACAAAGGGATGATTGACATCCTGAGTGAATGGCACAAGGCTTTCACCACACTACTCAGAGTGGAATACAAGTTAAAACTTGGTCATGGTTGGTTGATCTTGAGTAACTGAAACTATGGATAAAGGGGAACTACCGCATATCCCTAACCTCTAGGCATCTGTTAGCTCACTGAGAAAAAAACTGGTTAAAAAATGTACAGCAACTAGCATAGTAACTACCATGCATGCTTCCTGGTCAACTATAATAGCTGACATTTATTGAGTACTATGTGTTGGACCTTGTGTTCAGAGTTTTATATGTTTTATTTCCTAGTAGGTGCTATTAGCCCATTTTCTAGTTGACTCCGAAATGCAGTTGACTTCGACAAGGTTAAAATGCTAGCTAGGCATGTGACTAACCCAGCTTGCCTGATTTAAAATCTCATGCTTTTTTTTTTTTTTTTTTTTTTTTTTTAGTGGCAGGCTGCTTACAGCCACTGCAGCCTCGACTCGCTGGGATAAAATCTCATGCTCTTTCCATTCCTGCACATTGCTGTCTTAAACTGTTATTGTACATCTGAGTGAGCTAGATAGACAGTGAAAAGCACGCAAGCCTTATTTTTTAAAAATCGAAGAATTCTAAACTAAAAATATCCTGTTATGCCTTGGAAGATTAAAGAAGGAAGGAGTAAGTAGCATGAAATAAACAATAAACACTAGATGAAAGAAAATAAAAAGGTGCTGTTAAATATCTCAGAATAGATACAATGTTAATTAGATGTTTGGGGTTTTTGTTATTGTTGTTGGTTTGTTTTCCAGAGGGCCTTTAAAAACAAAGTAATCATGTTCTCTTCACTTTGCTCCTTCCCCACAAAATGGACATTAGTTCTCTTCATGTTTCACATAATTTTAACATGTCCCAATGCTAGAATATACTTGGACAAAGAAAAAAACCCAGCCAAGTTTTATTCTTGGAAACCCCTCCTCCACAAGACATGCAGTTAGGCAGATGGCCCTGCCACTAACCCTATATGCCAGGTGCTGAGTCTTAGTTTCTGCATTCTGGAAAATTGGGCTGGGTGACTTCTTACCCGGATGTAATTATTTCTCTACTACAAGAACCAACCTACACTGCTCACGAAACATTGTAAAGAACTGGCCACTTAGCTTGGGGCTGGAAGAGTATGGGGGCCACATAAAATGAGGAAATGAAACAGAACTATGAATGCTCAACCAAAGCATAGAAGAGGCTGGGAAGGATAGAGGAGATTTTAGTATCAGCTGAACTTATGCCAGACTCTTCTGAATCTGGGAGATGATTAAAAATCTTAGTTACTGTGGTAAAGAATTTCACCAGTGACAAGTGGTTGTCTTCAGGTGCCAAATGTCATTATCTTCTCAATATGTGTGTGTGTGTGTGTGTGTTTTGTTTTGTTTGTTTTAAGTTGGAGTCTCATTCTGTTGCCCAGGCTGTAGTGCAGTGGTACCATCACAGCACACTGCAGCCTCCTGGGCTCAGATGATACTTTCACCTCAGCATCCCGAGTAGCTGGAACTACAGGTTCTTGTCACCACATTCAGCTAATTAAAAAAAATTTTTCGTAGAGAAAAGGTCTTGCTGTTGCCTAGGTTGGTCTTGAACTCCTGGGCTCAAGCAACCCTCCCGCCTTGGCCTCCCAGAGTGCTGGAATTACAGACCTAAGCCAACACAACTGACCTACTTTTCAATCTTTACACAAACAAAACGAGTTATACATTAGCCAAGGTCCCATTTTTTTCTGCCAACATTGATAACAGGAGTTTAGATCATGTACTGATGCTCCTTATTAATAGGATTTGACCTCTATTAGCTTTTCCTAACAGCTGACTGTAAACTAAAACATCAACAGTGTGGCTTAAGATTATTTTGAGGCCAGGTATGATGGCTTAGCCTGTAACCCCAGCACTTTGGGAGGCTGAGGCGAGAGGATTGCCTGAGTCTGGGGGCTTGAGACCAGTCTAGACAACTTGATGAGACCTTGTCTCTACAATAAATCACAAAAATTAGCCAGGTGTGGTGGCATGCATCTGTAGTTACAGCTACTTGGAAGGCTGAGGTGGAAGAATCGCCAGAGCCCAGCAGGTCGACGCTGGGGTGACCATGAGTGTGCCACTGTGCTCCAGTCTGGACGACAGAGAGAGACTCCAACTCAAAAACAAACAAACAAGGTGACCGTGAGTGTGCTACTGTGCTCCAGTCTGGGCGACAAGAGTGAGACTCCAACTCAAAAAATATATATATATATATAATTTTGAATTTCTGATTAAGTGCTTTTGTGATTAAATTCTACTCTCAATTAAATTGGACCGGTTCTGGATGTCACTTCAACCTCTGAAATACATTATTATGATGTTTGTAGCCAGATTTAAAAACGGGCAGAATAGTGAATAAGGATTTTAAACAGAATCCTGATAGATAATGCCTAAACCTAGTCATTTCCTACCAGTCCAATTTTATTTAGATTTTACGTGCGCACACATAGACACACCTAAAGAGCATATGTTTATATATACATATATAAAATATAGATGATATGGGAGTTTCTGACAAATGATTTATTAATGAAAACTTGTGAACTATATAATCTTTGAATAACAGAGGGACTTCAGTATGTACAAATCAATATGAAGTTCCCAGTTCCCAAACTTTGGTTACATGAATATGCCTCAAGCACCACAAAACAAGCATTAATCCCAATTTAAAAAGAAAATCTCAAAAAACAAACAAAAAAACCTTTCAACACTTTTGAATCTGTTTTCTTTACATCTATCAGAAAAACCCTCTTTATTCTGTATTTCCTTTCATGTTGGTCAGTTTCCAAAAACAGTGTCAATAAAAACCGATCAGAGGAAAAAGGATAGACAAGCCTCTATAAATAAAGGTGATATCTCAAAAGAACAGTTTCTGGAAATTATTCTGTCTGAAATATAAGAGTGGTTGAACCTAGAAGGCTTGCATTATGCAACATGTATGAAAAAACCCTAATTTCTTGATTTGCAAAATTAAAAAACTCAAACAATGCAAACATAATAACAGTTGGGTGAAAGGCTCACAGTAGGAAGATTTTTAGCAAACCCAGTTAAAGATTGCTGGATTTTAACTTCTTCCCTGGCATCACTGATATCTGCTTGCTACAGAAGCAATTTGTATAACATATAGGCAGGAAGAAAGAGACCTGACAGTCTGAGCACAACCTTTCATGGGATTTCCCAAGAAATCTAAAGGGTAAAACAACAACAACAACAAAATCAAAGAATGAAGACTGAAATAGAATAAAACAGAAACAAAGCATATCTAAGCCCATGTAAATCACAATGGAGGGGGCTTAGATGTATAAACAGATAACTGCATATGTATGGGAGGGATCTTGTCCTCAATTACAAATGTGGATTATATATACATCTATATTAACTTAAGTCAGTCCATATATTACACCAACAATTCAAACAGAATGTCTCTGATGAGAGGTGGAAGGAGGTGCTATTCACTTGGCTCTTCAGGTCCCTGTCCTTTGCCCTGGCTGGTCAGCAGTCTCTGCACAGGACTCAACAGCATGGTATATGAATGGATAAAGCTTGATGTCTGGTCCAGGGGTGGAACAGTTTCTGCATTCTTCATTGTAATATCGTAGCAACAGCTTATACACTTCTCCTGGAGAGTAAAGGGCCAGACCAAATTGCACATTTAGGTATATAAATGGAAAAGCCTTCTAAAGAACACTCCAGTTTTATCTTAATCTAAATAGCAAATGCTCAGAGTTACCTTTTGAAAATATAGCATGAATTTCATGTCTTAATGGCTTTCCCAACATAAACTTAAATTTTTAAAAAACTCTTTAAAGAGACTACTTAGTAGAATAGCTCATGATGACCTCAGGCCATACACAGTACACTGTCCATGATTCATCCTGGGGAGTTCATGGCAACCCTAGTTAACATTTAGTTCCTGAGGTAGCAAACACACTGGGTGAGCACACTGACATGTCTGGTATATACAACAGAATGAGGGTTCTTAGGTCTGAACTTACCCTCATTTGTTTTCTTTTTGTTTTCTATATATACAAAAGTAAAAATGGACACTAATTCCAGCTTCTTGGTCTTACTTTAATAAGTTAACATACTCATTCAAGATTGTGAATCAAACTTTGCCAGAAGAAGGCTCTACAAATGCTACTCCTCTAAGAACTCTGTCTTTTCACTCAGAGCCATGCTTTCGTTTATCACTATGATTCATCCAGATTTAGCAAGTACTCCCCCTGGAAGGTGTACAATCCATCTAGATACCAAGTGTCAAGACTATCTCCTACTTACCAACAGTAAGTTTCCTTTCAGTAAGGAAAGTGTGCATGCTGTAAATGTCTCTCATCAATTCTGAGTCCCCAAAGGTGAAATAAACCACATCTCGCTCAGCTGCAGCAGCTGCCAGTATTTGTATTAAGGCTGTAGCAAAGAGAAAAGACACAGCTATATCATGACACTTTCCATCTTGATACCTTTAGCTCTTTCAAGCAGTTAACTTATAGCTAGTGTGCCATAGCTTCATCCTAGAGTAAAGATTTATAAACCTAATATACACGCTATTAGAAATGGTGACTACAAGATGGGCATAAATCATCCAGTTGTGTGACTTTTCAAATAAGCTGCCCAGAATATTATTAAACTACAGAATTCCCACACAGGCACCTTTTCTGGACCACAAATAAAGGAAGGTGCATTTGAAGCAGCAAACCAAAACACTAAGGTGGTATTTATATTCACTTTTATTAATCTGGAACTAAAATGTTTGTGTTTGCTTACTCAATTATTTTGGCTTATTACATAGTTACTGGTCTTTTGTATCATAGGCATATTTGGGAGGTTCTAAGGCTATCCTTAATCCCACAGGAAACATTATCAAAATGGGTTGGAGAACACATCAGTGTCACTCCTGCATTCCTACCTTCACCAATTACTGCACTGCAAAGTTGATGTTACTGAAGACACTGGACAGTGACTCTCTGGTGTGTTGAAATGGGAAAACAACTGAGATCCACCATCTCCAGGAATTGAAGTTACAAATTATTGAGACTGAAGTATGTTTCTAAAACTTAAGTTCCTTTACAATTCCAATAGATAGAATTTACTTTAAATAACAACAAAACTGAACATGTAACAATAAGTGCCAATTTGTTAGTTATAATACACATTTTACTTCATAAAAGGGAAAGTAGGAATCAAATTAAAACACTATAGACTATCTTTTTATAGTTTTGATTTTAAGAGCTTGTTAATATTCCACATACTTACAAAATAAAATTAAAACAAGAAGAATGGGAAAGGGGAGAAACCTACAACTGACAGTAAACTAAAACAAATAAGCCTAATTTTAGTTCAAATGAGTAATATAACTACATTGAAGGGAAAGGTAAAAGAAAAGGATGAAAGAAATAATCTAAGTAATGTATGAACACAGTATTTGACTAGTCTTAGGTCAGGAGGAAAGAACTGCAAACAAATTCTCAACTCTTTTTACCAGGTTTGCTTACCATAGTAGTATAGGTAAAGCAATTCTGAAACTATTTGTAAATGTATTAGAGGACTGAGCACATTAATAAACATGTTGACACTACTGGGAGCTGAAGTTCTCACCATGGACGAAGGGACATTAAAAAAACATGCAATAGAGAAGACAAAAAAGAACTGTGTAGGGAACTAAATGAACTAAAATGAAAGGCACTGGTATGTTCTCAAGTACATGAACTAAAATAAAAGGCACTGTTGTTTACTAAAGATGACTAAAATATGCATATTTGTATATGTGACTGTTTGTGTTTATCTATGCATTTCCTTGCTTTGTCTGCCAAAAGGGCCAAAAAGCAGACACCACAGTAGTAATGAGCACACTCAGTGCCCAGATCTTGGTCTCTAATATCATACCCCAAAATAGAAATGGATTCTTGGAGAAATGACTGATTCCATGGTTTGGACAGGAAAGGTACAAGGTGAACCCATAATGCATTTTGTTATACAATAAAGTAAAGAAGTGCTCAAATAGATCAGTAGAGGAGGGAAGGGAAGGATCTTACTGACAGAAGAAAGCCAAAGACTAACTGGTAATTGTGGAGGGAATACTAGAAAAGGAACATCCTTTCTTTGCAATCATTGTGGTAAAGACTGAATCAGGCAAGAATCATTAACAGATGCTAAATTTTAGGGAATTTTGCCTTAAAATGTCTTCCCACAGATTGTTTATTAGTTACATGGGATAAAAAATCCCAATGCAGTGGAGAAGCTGGGTAACACATTGACTGGGTGATCAATATTAAGTTCACCAATAGCGTCGATGGTTATCAAGGGCCTCTAGACAGTGCCACTGATGCAGTGCTCTGATCAAGAATGTGTAACCTAACTTCATCACGAGGAAACAGCAGAAACTTCTCCAAACGTGTCAATGTCATAAAAGACAAAGAAAGGCTGCAGAAATACTCTAGATTCAAAAGGAAGCTAAAAAACATAACAACTATATGCAATATCTGACCCTGGGCCCTATGCTAGAGGGAAAGAGGCTAGAAAGAACTTATTAGGCCCTCTGACAAAATGGGAATACAAATGAAAGAATGGATTAAAATAATGTACATATATGAATTTAATAGTTATAATGTATTTATATAAGATAATTTTTTCTTAGGAAATATAATTGAAGTACTTATGAAAGAAGGTATAGTGTAACTTATGCTCAAATGATTCAAAAAACAAACGATGTGCATGTGTTGCATATATTCATACATATACACACATACATAACAGTATATATTGTTATAAATTTGAATTTTTTAAAAAAGTTTTAAAAATTAATTAGAAAAAATTTTAAGTTGAACTAGTACAATCTGATATAGTTGATTTGGTAAATAATCTATAACATTATAATACACCTAAGATTCTAAAATCTCATCAAAGTATGCTCTAATTTCTGAACTACTATTTCTGAACTACAACATGGGAGGTGCCATGACTATGCCTCATTAATCTCAAAGTGCTGAAAGTAATTAACTTCAAAATAGAGATGTTTTAATTAAAACTGCTCAACCAACTTATGCATACATTAAAGTTTCAGTACACCGAATTTCAAAAGGTTCCTAATTAACCTAAACTACAAATAAAAATGGAAACTAATGAATCGTCGGATTTCCCTACCAAGAAGTATCATTCCTTACTTCTTAGTGAAAACGAAAATTTGGCTTTAAGTATTTCCTATTAAAAAAACAGAAACAAAAGCCAAAAACCAGAGACCCCCTCCACCAAAAAAAGTTTTCTACTGGATCACTGGTAATTTGCTATTTATGAAAATGAAATATTAATAAAAACATTTAAGATTTATCTTCTAACACAATTTATTTTTAAATGTTCCAGCTGGGTTCGGTGGTTCAGCTTGTAATCCTGCGCTTTGGGAGGCTGAGGTGAGTGGACTGCCTGAGCCTGCAGGTTCGAGACCTACCTGGGCAACTTGGCGAGACCTCATCTCTACAATAAAATAAAAAAATCAGCTGGGCATGGTAATGCATGCCTGTAATTCCGGCTACTTGGAAGGCTGAGGCAGAAGGATGGCTGGGAGCCCAGTGGGTTGAGGCTGCAGTGGCCGGGAGCGGTCACTGGACTCCAGTCTGGGCGACAGAGTGAGACTCCAACTCAAAAAAAATAAAATAAATAAATAAAAATTAAAATGTTCCATGGGCCATTCTGCCACCAGGGACAGGCTCTTGGAGTCCAGCTTGACAAAACTAACAAAAAGAAGTTGGGTCCTAATAAGAGAAAAATAAAAAGTAAAACCAACTCATATCACATTCTTAATTTCACACCCATTTCTGTTTGAGTACACATTGTATCTTAAGTATGTGTTAGACTAGTTAGGACTGGGAGGTAGGAGATCCAAGTTCAATCAATATTCAGCCTTTTACTAGTGATCTAGCTCTGTGACTTTAGTCAGACAATTAACTAACTCTCTTAGTCATATTTTTCAACTATACAATGAAGTAGTTAAATCAGATGACCCTAAAGACTCTTTCGGAGTTTAGAATTCCATAATCACTACTATAATTGTTTTCACTGCATTGGATGCTAGACTGTAAACACATAAATGAAATTTCCAGAATGATAATCTTGACCCTAGATGCATCAGTAATTAATGACAAAAGACAGTGCTGTCTTCAGACTTCACTGTCTACAACATCCCTAAGATCTTTGCAAATCTAGAGAATTATGCTTCATGATTTAAGTGAACTCTCTTGCATCAAAAGTTAGATACAAATAAATCACAAAGCTTTTAGGGTATGTGGACTGATTCCAAGTATGATATAAAAGCATTAAATTCTAACTTCAAGCACAACTAGGTGCCAAAATAATCACTTAAATTAACCTGCAGAGATGTTGGTTTTAATTTTTTTTTTGGCAGCAATGTTAACCTATAAAGAAAATACAAATAAGTATAAATAAAATTAAAAAAATTCATAGTGTCCTGTTGCAACAAATGAATCAAGTAAAAAAAAAATGAGTAAAATGATGGATATGCATACCACAGGTGTGGTATTAGGTTAAGTAACAACAGTTTACTCTAAGCTCTTATAGCATGCTGAACATGAGCACTAACTCATAACTCCTTATAAAAGCTGAACAAGGTAATTATTAGTGTTATCTCCATTTTGAAAATAAAGAGATTTAGGCACCAAAAATGTAAGTAATTTGTCTCAAGTCACACAGACAGAAAGTGGTGAAGCTGAGACTGAAGCCCCAACTCAAGGACATATGCCTTCACCCACTCTGCTTCCAGGCTGTCATGCCAAACCATTCTGCTTGCCTCTTACCATATGCCAGTCAAAACGATGTTCTTAAATCATTTATTTACCTGATTTTAATGCATGCTGGCAAGGAGGCTAAAATAGTACAGATCTGAGAGCACTACTCATGTCCTTCTGGAGAAACCCAAAGGTACTTTGTGAGTTCTCCTATCTCTAGTCATCCCGAAAGCTCAGCCACTACTCACCAGTCCCAAAGCATTTTGCTCCTTTTTTCAGCCACATAGCACTCCTCTAGGTCAACTCTCATTCTCTAGTTGGTTGCGTTTTCTGGCTACTGTTCTAAATCTTATCACATACCCACACTCCCACTATGGATTCTACTAAAGGTTTAATCTTTTGGTCCTCTTGCCTGCTTTAAATATACTTTTTCTTGGAGAATTCAGTCACTATCTCTAGAATGGGAACTCCCAAATCTAGATCCAGACTCAGAGCTTGCAGCCAATATAGATAAAATACCAAGAGCACAGAAAATGGCTTCAATTCTGGCATGCCACTTGCTATCTTGTAAAACTTTAAGCTAATTACTAACTTTATGTCTCAGTTGTCTCATCTATACAGACAAAAAAGGAAAACCTACCTAACAGGCTGTAGTGTGTTAATACAGGTAAAGAATGTAGGCTAGGCATAGTGGCTCACACTGGTAATCGCAGCACTTTGGGAAGCTGAGGCAGGAAGACTGCTTGAGCCCAGGAGTTTGAGACCAACCTAGACAATATAGCGAGACCTTGTCTTTAAAAAAATAATGAATGAATGAATAAATAAATAAATAAGCTGGGTGTGGTGGTGTGTACCTGCAGTCCCAGCTACTAAGGAGGTTGAGGCAGAAGGATCACCTGAGACCAGGAGATCGAGGCTGTGATCATGTCACTGTACCCCAGCATTTTAGATTTTGGATGCTCAACCTGTAAGAAACAGTCACTTGCTCCAGACACTTTTGAATGCACATCATACAAGACACCATTCTAAGCACTAGGATCACAAAAGAAGATACTACAGAAATGTTAAGGAATAAATATTCTTACTCAAGCAAGGCTGAAAGAGACCTGGAGAGTGTGATCTGCTCTGGCAGAAGAAAGACAAATAATCTGTGCTGGACAAATTGAGGTGACCTGGTCCATGGTTCTATTCATCTAGCTTTTGTTTTCTGTTGGTAATCACCCCTTCCCCACCTCTATAACCACACTTCCCATGAAACCTAGTCAAAGGGCTAGGCCAGGACAACATAGCATGGTAGAAAATGACTCATCAATACTGTCCAGATTCCAGCCTTTCCTAGATTAATGGTTTTTCTGGACTTTAACGATCTTGATTCCAAAATAGCAAAACAACTAGAAATAATGTTATTTAGGTTTGATGTAAATGAACACACAGTATAAATAAAATAAATTTATAAAAAATTTCAGAAACATCTCACTTAATATAAATATGCCATGGAAATCACCTGAAAATTCTCATCTCAATAGCCAATATATCTAGTGTTTACTGACTTCCTGGCTATGTTCACTTGGTCCAAGGGATTGGAAAGTGATCCAAGTTTGTCTAATTCAAGTATTTTCATAGGATTTTTAAACTAGGAAGCCCTCTTTTCCTCTTGGGTCACTCAATAACAGTGTGGTACTCCTGGAACTATTTGGCTCCAGTTCCTGCTATGCTGAGATAACCTGATGGAAATAGAAGGGAACCAGGCCACCATACTAAGAGAAGCAGGCAGGAGAAGAACCAACACACACTGAATAGAGGGAACACCTGACCTAGAATCTATTCATCCTTCAGGTCAATTCTACCCTACCTTTCTCAGTCACATCAAGCAACTATCCCCCTTTAAGTGTAAAGGATAAACTAATCAGTGTCTCTTTCAAAGGAAAGACTCTGAATACAGAACTTTTCCAGGGAAGTGAGTAAGGGGATCATTCTGGAGTAGTTACCACTGGAGTGAAGCCTTACTGGAACAGAAGGGAATAGCCAGGTATAGACAGGCAGTTACAGAAGACTGTGCAAAGCCTAGATGAATGAAAGGCACACAGAGGTTGTTGAAAAAAGTTGTTAAATAGAAATGCATTGGGCATATTTTATTTGCAAGTCACTCTTAGGTACTGAAGGCAGGGACAAGAAAGAAAATGAAAAAGAAAATGCATAAGATTCCTTTTAATTATGGTAAATTAGCAATGGCATAATCTTTCACAAATCACTATGGAGATGCTGAAAAGGAAAAACTGAAGGTAATACAAGGAGAAACTGACAAAAACTCAAAAGAAGAAACAACTTTAAAGCACCTTCCCTTTACAAGTAAGCAGATAAAATCAGAAGGAGAGTCTGTCTAACCTAATAGGTACAGAATCTTACTGGCAATTAAGTAAGTCCTATACCCTTCAGAGACACCTTTTCAAGTGCCAATATGCCTGTAAAATTAACTTCATTAGGTCATGAAGTTTTAAAAAACTCCAAAAAGTAGAAATAACATTATCTATAATGCAATAAAATTAGAAGCAAGAGATAAAAGAATAAAAATTTAAATCAACCATTTAGAAAATTTAGAATCAGCTCCTAAAAATCTCATGGGTGGCTGGGGCCTGCCTGGGAGTAGAAAGTTACAAAAAAATGCTGCTTCCATACTAACAACGAGAAAAGGTCAAATACTATAATCTGCAATATAATTTTGTCCTGAGTCTACCAGAGAGCTGAGTTTGCAAAGCAACCAGAGTATGACAAGTCCCTCTGACAAGATGAAATACTTGAACTGTTTTACCTTTGAAAGAGCAGAGAAGAGGTGACCACCATACATATGAATAAATCAGCTAAAATTTTAACAAAATGTTAAAAGCCAAGTGTGGGGGTCACTTCAGAATAATTAGGAGCAACAGAAAAAAGTAAAGTTTGTGTTCACTCAAAAGTTTTTTTGCATGGGCATCCACAAGGTGCTCAGAAAGATGGGGATAAGAGAGAGTCCCAGTGGTGGCATGGGAATGTAGAAGGCTACTGGCTGCTGCTGGGGTCAGACACAAAGTCTCTACCTCTCCCCTTAGCCCCTCCTTTCCCACCCTCTGACTCCTAGGGCCATTGGTTGTCTAGGGAAGAAAGTAGTTAAACGTCTATTGAATAACTTAATATATGAAAAATGTTCTCTTAATAGCTGTCATAATAATGTACAACAAAAGAAGTTCAAAGTTCAACTGTAGTAAGTTGCAAAACTCACATACAATTAGGTAGCAAGCATATTAAAAAGTATTTAGTACTATTTCTTTCTTTAAATTTTTTCTTTTCTTTTTTTCTTTTTGTTTAGGGATATGGTCTCAATATGATGCCCAGGCTGGCCTTGAACTCCTGGGGTCAAGTAATCCTCCTGCCTCAGCCTCTCAAGTAGCTAGAACTGCAGGCTTGCATCACCACATCTGGCTTAGTCCTATTTCTGATAAAAGAAATACAAGCTTAAGGATTTACACATGCTCATGTTTGCCTTCCATGAACATTTTTTGATAACATTGTTACAAAAACAATATATGCTCACAACAGAAAAATACAGATTAAAAAAGAAAATAAAAAATATCTATATTGCTCACTCAGAGACAACCATAGCTAATCTTTGCAATAAATAGAGAACTCCCAAATTTCTGTGTTACTTTATATTCATAACTTAATTTTTAAAATGGTTTATACGGCATATATTATATATTTCCCTAGTTTAGTAATATTCCAAAATCATCTTTCTATGCAGCAGAAATATTTCTATAATGGTTATTAATGGCTGCATAATAATTAATTGCACAGATGTACCACAATTTCTTTCTTTCAAAATCACAATTTTAGTAACCAATTCCCCACTGAAGGATATTATGACAACTACTAATCTTTTAAAAATTTTTTATGCTTATGAAGGGGAGTAAGATGTCAAAGATTTACTCCAAAGTTTAAATCTCAATAACTGAGGAGTGAATTACATGATGGAAATCTTTGACTATTATACTTGGTAGTCACTAGAGCAAGCAAAGCTGCAGTCTGAGAAAGAACTGTAAGCCATAAAAAAAAAGGAAAAGAAGTGAGCACATTTATAAAGCTTTCCAAATTGTCTATCACAAATGACCACGGTTTATGGCAGACCTCTTTTCTGGATTGATGACATGAATCTAGTCATTCATTTTACTTAAGAGAAAAACAGAAAAAAAGTGTCTGTCATAAGATCAATAAGCCGAGAGTGAAAAACAGGTTTCCTCAAACAAATTCAGGATGATAAAGAATTTCGCAAGATAAAAACCAGAAATTCTTTCTTTTATTGACTTCCAGAACACTGAAAAAAGCACCAGGTACTCTTTGTTTTTGAATTTGAAGAAAATATGGGTAAAAGTCTTTACAACAAAAGGGCAGGAAAGATTTTTCTAAGTATATCACAAAAATTTGAACACATTAACAGTAACTCAGTAACTTTAGCTGAAATAAATGAAAAAACAAAAAAAGTCTGAAATATATGACAGTTAAACAATCAATTTTTTAACATGTAAAGAATTATCACTGGTCAGTGAAAAGTAAGTAGGTAGAAAGCATGAAAAAGCAATACACAAAATATCAAATAGCCAATAAACACCTGAAAATTGTTGAACCTCAGAAAATTAGAAAGATTGACAAAGTCCTATCTTGATGAGGCTGCTCAACCAAGGAAGACCATGGAAGCTGATAACAGCTTTTCAGAGTGTAATTTGCAACAAGTATCAAAATATAAAGTATAAATATCCTTTGATTCATTAATTTAACTTCTAGAAATTTACCCTAACAAGATATTATATATAATTTACATATTATTATACACTGCAGCGATGCTTATAAGCAAAGATAATAAAAACAAATCAACTGTCTATGAATGGAGATTCTGTGAAATAAATTATGGTATATATGTGCATATAATAGAATACTATGCGGCCATCAAAAAATGGTGAGAGTAGATTTACATTTGTTAGTGTTGAAAACTATCCATGAGATTGTAGCTCTTTCAAAATGAAAAAACTAGAGAACAGAATAGATGGTGTGATCTCATTAATGGTTAAATACATTGTTACAGAGCTATCCTAAAGGCCAGCCACCAAAATATGAACAGTGAATTCTGGTAATTTTTACATACTTCATGGTATTTTTCTGAGTTTTCTACATAAAATGATACATAAATAATTTTGTTTTTTTTTTTGAGTCGGAGTCTCACTCTGTCACCCAGACTGGAGTGCAGTGGCCGCTCCAGGTCACTGCAGCCTCCACCTGCTGGGCTCCGGCAATCCTTCCGCCTCAGCCTTCCAAGTAGCTGGAACTACAGGCACACGCTACCACACCTGGCTAATTTTTTGATTTATTGTAGAGATGAGGTCTCACCAAGTTGCACAGGCGGGTCTCGAACTCGCGGGCTCCGGCACCTCAGCCTCCCAAGGCGTGGGATTACAGGCTGAGCCACTGAGCCTGGCTGACATAATTTTAATGAAAACAATAACAGGCTCTTTATTATTTGGGGAAAGGCAATTACATCATGACAGACTCAACTGTTCTACTTTCAAGGAGATGGATTTTATCTCTATCTAGTTTGGCTATCAAGGCGCTCTGGCTATTTTATGTTTGCTTTACTGTTTTATTGTTACTTTGATAACTGTGATATGACAAATAATTTGTCTGGTTTTAGGTCTTGTAATCCTCTGGAGATTATAAAACCCTTGGAATGTCCTGAGTGCCAGAGTCTTTGTTACACTAATAAGGCAATTCAGGATGAAAGGCTGGAGACTGAGTTTGATCATGCGGTCAATGGCTTAATCAAGGCTGCTTATGTAATAAAACCTCAACTCTGGTCATCAAAGGTAAGTGTAGCTTCGAGGTTGGTGAACACAAAGATGTGCAGGGAGAGTGAGGGCTGGCCCTAAAACCACAGGTAAGGGTTGTAGAAGCTCTGCATACTCTCTTAAGACTCGTCCTATGTGTAATAATAAACTTTATAATAAAATTGCAATAAGCATATAACTTTTTTCTGAGTTCTATGAGTCATTCTAATGAATTCTGAGTTGGGTCATGGGAAACTCCTGGATTGGTAGTCAGTTGGTCAGAAATGCAGGTTGCCTGGGGAACCCCCGAAATATGGCTGGAATCTGAAGTGGGGGCAGTCTTGTGTACTCTGTACTTAATCAGTGGGATCTGTGCTATGCTAACTCCAGGTAGTTAGTGTCAGAATTGTACTGTGGTATAACCAGTTGGAGTCAGACCAGTTGGGATGAAATGAAACAGTAATTATCCTAAGTAATGATATAATGATATTTTCTATAACCAATACTTTCAAAAATAAAGCAATCTGTAAATGGTCAATAGCTTTGTTGACCAGGTTTTGTGATTTTTCTACCACAAACACTAACATGAAAGAAATGTTTATCCTTTTTGGGTACCTTCTTATCTGTGCCTTCTTATCTGTACCATTCATGCAACTCTGCCAAGCTGTATTACCTCAGCACCACGGACCTACACCAGAGAACTCATTTCTGTGTGCTGCATTGGTCAATGCCTCTCTCTCATAGGCTGGCTGTGAATTCCAAAGCAGGGATCACATCTTATTCATCTTTGTATTCTCAGAGTCTACCACAGTGCCTAGAACGTGTCAGACACTCCGTAAGTTTGGTGAGTGAATGAGTCAATGAAATAACTGTCCATAAAAATCACTCAAGTGAAGGAAAGTGCTTGAGTAGGTGCTTTGGTTTGAAACTTCACAGTCATTAGGAACTCTTCTCTCCCCTTGATCTCTATATTCAACTAAATACTGTGTTAGAACAAAGAGAAAGCGGCCTCTGCAGGGAGATAGTAAGTGAAAATAATTCCTTTAAACATAATAAGAAAAAAGAGTATGGTGTTAGATATTCTTTTTCCTTTTCTCTTAGATTTCTGTGGTCTTTTATTATGACACAACATTAGAAATCTGACTTGAAAGACGAATGTTTTTCCCTAATCAGAATGCTATTATCCTTCTCCACAAAAACTTACTCACCTTTTAACCTGGCATCACCCCCAAAGGCACCACAGCCCCAGTTCCCTGTGGCCACTGCAGAAAGATTTTCTGAGGAAATGCCGGGACGAAGAAATCCACAGTAAGCCTACAGGATACAAGAAATATAAAAGCCTATGAGTGATTAGACAATAAACGTATTTCTGACTGATGTACAGGGTCAGTATCCATTAACAAGCTTATATTTTCTCTTTTTTCTTTTTTCCTAGGAGCCAAAGTAGAGAAAAAAACAGAGAGAAAAGCCCAGGATTATACAAGGAAGAGAGTATGAAATTTATTTGTTTTGATGCTGGGCATGTCAAATCCCTTAAACCAATACAAGTCTCTGTTTCTTTTTCCAATTCAAACAAACAGAAGTGGAAATAGAGATATTTCAAGTGCTGATGGCATCCTGATTACAAATTACTAGGAACTTAAACTACCAAGAAAGGCACTTGTTGAAACACTGTATTCTTTGAGGGATTTTGAACACTATTTTTTCATAAGGCAAAGGGTAACTATTAAGCTTCTTCAGCACTCTCTGAGATTAATCACTGTGGTTAGTTTTTTGGTGTTTATTTTTTGAGTCAGAGTCAAGCTGGTCTTGAACCCCTTAGTTTAGGCAATCCTCTTGTCTCTGCCTCCCAAAGTGCTGGAATTACAGGTGTGAGCCATCACGCCTGGCTTGATTAGTTTAGTTTAGTTTTGTTTTTTGGAGTTGGAGTCTCACTCTGTTGTCCAGGCTAAAGTACAGTGGCAAGCTCACGACCACCTCAGCATTGACCTGCTGGGCTCCCGCGATCCTTCTGCCTCAGCCTTCCAAGTAGTTGGAACTACAGGCATGCACTACCACGCCTGTCTAATTTTTTTTTATTTACTGTAGAGAAGAGGTCTCGCCAGTTTGCTCGGGCTGGTCTTGAAACCACAGGCTCAGGCAATCCACTCACCTCGGCCTCCCAAAGTGCTGGTATTACAGGCTGACCAACCAAGCCCAGCTGATTAGTTTTAAAATATGCTTCCTGCCACTGAAATGCTTAAGGAAGAGCAAGCAACTATCTATAAAAGGAATTCCTACACCTGGTTTTAAAGTAAACTTGAAGATCCTGTTCAGCTATAAGATTCTCTAGTTTCATAGCTGTTTTAAGCTAGAATATTAAAAAATTTGCTAGTGATCTGAGAAAAGTACATATCCTGAGGATGCTGGCTACGTATTAATTAAATAACTCGTTCTGTTTATGACTGTGTGTGTGTGTGTGTGTGTGTGTGTGCGCGCGCGCGCGCATGCGAGCGCCAGAGTCTCACTCTGTTGCCTAGGCTGGAGTGCAGTGACACACTCACAGTCACCACAGCCCCGACCTGCAAGGCTCAGGCAATCCTTCTAACTCATCCTTCCAAGTAGCAGGAACTAAATACGCCCGTGCCACCATGCCCAGCTTATTTTTTTATTTATTGTAGATTTGACTTATTTTGATTTGTCTTGAACCCCTGGGATCAGGCAATCCTCTCTCCTCTGCCTCCCAAAGTGCTGGGATTACATATGTGTGCCACCACCCCCGGTTCAAGAGTATAATTCAAGGTCCTAGAGAATTTCTGATTTCCATTTCTTTACTGCCAGTTTAGTTGGTCTTTCTGCCTTGTTTCTGCATTTGTAGGTTTCTGATACTATCAGATTATATAAGAGGTTTAATATAATAGCAAAGCAAATCTTCCCAGGTTCTCTCAAGTTACAAACAAAGCCTAAAATATAGCTTATGTGTAACAGTAAATACAATTAAAAGAATGATCTATGACAAATATTCCCAGAGAAAAAGGATAAAGAAAGATGCTTCTATGAAGCCTACACATAGAAATACTGTAAATTGCTCTCTGAAGTTTTCACAAAGGTATAAAAATTTATTTTATACACTGTCTGGATGGATTAACAAGGCTATTCCTTCCACACCCTCCTAGGCTGTAAATCCTGACAGATATTAATTGTAAGTTGGTACCAGATCATTATTCAACACTCTGGTACAGAACTTACACAAGAACTCACAAATTACCTACATAATCAGATGCATGGAGCTTCTGAAAATCTCTTTCAGGTCAAAAATACAGAGAGCTCCATTTTTTTGATCACACTCTTGAAAGACAGTCTGTGTCATTATAGGAACAAGGAAGAGAACAAACCCTCTGTCAGAATAAACATAACTTTGCTACTTTATTTCCTGTCAATTTTTTCTAACATGCCTAGATGGAGAGGAGGCTTTCTTAGTCTGCTAGTTCATGTGTGTTTTATACTATCAGAATGGTTTTATTCTCAGGACAGGCATAGTGGCTCACACCTGTAATCCCAGCACTTTGGGAGGCCGAGGTGGGAGAATTGCTTAAGCACAGGGGTTTGAGACTAGCCTGGGCAACATAACAAGACCTCACCTCCACAAAAAAATCAAAAAAACTAGCTGGGCATGGTGGTGTGAGCCTGTAGTCCCAGCTACTCAGGAGGCTGAGGCTGAATAATTACCTGAGCCCATGAAGTCGAGGCTGCAATTGTGCCACTGCACTTCGGCCTGGGTAACAGACTGAGACTCCAACTCAAAAACAAAGAATTGCTGTTTGTAAATTAAAGTAAAATAACTGAGTTATTTTACTTCAATAACTTTACTTCAATGAGCAAAAAGAACTGAGTGAAGTTAAGGACTAACCATGGAGAATGTGAAACATTTAAATTATTATTATAGAAGCAAAATCTAATATAAAATATTAATCAATTTTCCTGAAAAATTATCTATCTTGAAAATGGCCATAACAAAAACAAATCATGAAAATGAAATTAAACCACATTCAATATTTTACCAAATAATATCAAATAAAACTAAAAAGTTATATAAAAATTAAATAATATAAGAAGTAATTAGGTAATATAAAAAGAATAACTGGTTAAATAAGATTATGAAATGCAAAATTCTTGTATTCTGTTAAAATCAAGCATTTCTAAGGTCAGAAATAAGAGAGCAGTAGTAAGCTGTCCTGAGACCACTTTGGAGGGTCAGCCTAGGCTTTCCCCTTCTCTAGGAAGAAGGATCCCTTAGATGATGGAGACCAGGGCAAGGCTTTGAATCAGGGGACCTTTGCTTTTACAGTAGGAATGGAGCTCCTTTGGTAGGAAACAAAGATCAAATAAGCATAGAGACCTCAAAAGAGGTGCCAAGCTTCACCCCATGGGGAAAGCACTAGGAGTTGTCAAGAGCTCTGTATTGGAGCCTAGGAGTTTGAGACAAGTCTGGGCAATACAGTGAGACCCTGTCTCTATAAAAAAATAAAAATAAAGACATAGTAGTGCGTGCCTGTAGTCCCAATACTTGGGAGGCTGAGGTGGGAGGTTGCTTGAGCCCAGGAGTTGAAGGTTGCAGTGACTTATGATTGTGCCAGCCTTGGCGACAAAGCAAGACCCTGTCTCTGGGGAGTGAGGGGAGAAGAGCTTCATATTGGCATTTTCTTTTTCCGCATTCAGAGTCAGAGTACTTGAGGAGAGTGATCAGAGTTGTGAGCGTAAAAGAAAGCCCGCTTGAACTCTGACTACCTGACCTGGTATTCAGCAATGACAGGGCAACTTATTTTTTTACTAACAGACAACTTAGAAGGGAGAAAAAGAGAAAGCATTCATATGTTCAGATAGTAAGCAAAAGATACCAGTGAACACCTATATCTTGAAATGAGTTGTGATGGGAAGGGAAGAAGAGAGGGAAGAAAAAGGTAATTCAGTAGTCCTGAGAAGCAAGAGGAGGAAAATATTAGTATTCAGAGTTGAAAGCTAGAGAGTGATCAGGAAGTGGTGAAGATGGAGATACAGAAAGAAAGCAAGGAAAATGGAAAAGGAACCAAAGAAAACTGGGTGTAAATGTCTACAGGTCCAGAGCTGGGCCCAGGAAAGAGAGGTACCAGGGAAAAAGTCTGGCACAAGCCTGCAGACACACTTAAGGATTCTGGTTTTCTGTATCAAATTTAGCAGGCCCAAGTAGACAGTCATGTGACTGCATAACAATGTTGTGATTAACAATGAACCATAAATATGATGGTGGTCCCTTAAGATTATAACAATGCATTTTTATAGTAGTTTTTCTATGCTCAGATACACAAATACTGACCATTTTACCACAACTCCCTATAGTATTCAGTAGAGTCACAGGCTGCACAGGTTTGTAAAGTAGGAGCAATAGGTTCTACCATATAGCAGAGGTGTGTAGTAGGCTATACCATCTAGGTTTGTGTCAGTGCACTTTGTGATGTTCACAGGACCATTTCTCAGAACACATCCTAATCCTCAAGCAGTGCATGACTTTACTTAAAAAATGTCTTTCATTACCATGTACATACATTACACTGTTTGCTAGATTAATAATTTCATAATTTTTTTGAAAGAGTTGCTTATTTATATGAAGTCAATCTACCATGCTTATTTAACTTAATACACAGTTGATACTTTCCTGTGATTTTTAGTATTCCGTGATTTCTTTTTTTTTTTTTTTTGAGTTGGAGTCTCACTGTGTCACCCAGACTGGAGTGCAGTGGCCGCTCCCGGCCACCACGGTCTCGACCAGTTGGGTTCTGGCGATCCTTCCGCCTCAGCCTTCCAAGTAGCTGGAATTACAGGTGCGCGCTACCACGCCCGGCTCATTATGATTTTTTTTATTGTAGAGATGAGGTCTTGCCAAGTTACCTGGGCGGGTCTCAAACCCGCGGGCTCGGGCAATCCACTCACCTCAGCCTCCGAAAGGCGCAGGATTACAGGCTGAGCCACCGAGCCCGGCCCATGATTTCTTAAAAACAAATATGATATAAAAAGATCAGGATCTTTTGGAAGGAAATAAAGTAATATTAATCAAGAGTCTTAAAATTACCCTTAGACTTAATAATAACATTTTTGTAAATTTCTTAGGAAACAGCAGCTGTACAAACATGTTTATTCCTACTTATTTATAAAAGAGAAAACTTGGGACATTTGACTGTTCAAAAATAGGATAGTGGCTAAATCATGGTACTGTATATCAATCCAATCAATTTTATTAAACATTTTATTATGAAGATTATTAGAAAATGTGAAAAGTGATAACACTATATACGGCCAAATGAAATAGGTAAAACACAAAATTACAGATATCTTTTGAGCACATTTATAAAAAAGTAAAAATTTCACAAGAAAAGACCTACAAAAAATGAAAACAACGGTTTGAAAGGTAGGACTATGAATGACTATTTTGCATTTAAAATAATTATAACACGAATACATTGTTTTTGCTATTTTAAAAATGCAATATAAAAGGAAAGAAGTATGCAGACTTCAGTTTCCTTATGTGCAAAATCCAAGATTGGATTAAGTATTTCATGGATATTCTGATTCTATATATTGAGAAATACAGGAAAAACTCACTAGAAGTAATGTACTTTGAACTAATATTCCTAAAAATAAAGTGATATACTCTTTTTGTTGTTGTTGTTGTTTGAGTTGGTGTCTCACTCTGTTGCCCAGACTGGAGTGCAGTGGCTGCTCCCGGCCACTGCAACCTCGACCTGCTGGGCTCCAGCGATCCTTCCGCCTCAGCCTTCCAAGTAGCTGGAACTACAGGCGTGCACTACCACGTCCAGCTAATTTTTTGATTTATTGTAGAGATGAGGTCTCACCAAGTTGCCCAGGCGGGTCTCAAACCCGCGGGCTCAGGCAATCCACTCACCTCAGCCTCCCAAAGCATGGGATTACAGCCTGAGCCACCGAGCCTGGCTAAGTGATTTACTCTTTAAGAAAAGATTATAAATGATCAAATGTTGAACTTAGAGATATCAGCCATGAGTACTGATTGGTTCTGTTATTAAATTTTGGTTTATTAACAACACCATTCCAAATTTGGTAGTGGGTAATAACAAAAAAATCAACAAAAAAAGTAAATGGTGGCGATTTCCTGCTGGAAGTATATCTCCACTTTGTTCAATTTCTAATCCAGAAGGCTCCACAAAACATATTCATTACTTAATTTTACCTAAATGAGTCTAACATGGCTAAATACAACTTTTCACAGGTGATTTCTTTCCTCTGTTGCAGAGCTATATGCCACTTTTACAAGCTGGCGTCATAAATCTTTCCAGCCCCAAAGATAATTCTCCTCTAGAATGTCACTCAGTTGATCTCTCACTGGATTAAACATTGCTTCTCAGTATCAGTTAGATAAAAGGAGACTGATTTCTTCTTTTTAAAGACCAACTCCATTTGCAGGTCACGATGTGGCTCCAACAGGATAGGTGGAGACTAGATGGTCTAGATCTTTTCCAGAGGTAATAAAGCACTTTGTGGGACTGTCCTTTAATTGGTAGTAATGCTTAGTAGCACACATTCCCAGAGCTCAGAGATCTACACTGAATTGTGATGGTGAAAATGTCTCATGCTTTGTTTTCCTCATTTATAAAAATATAGTTTTTCTCTTCATCCCTTTCTCTCTGGCATGCAAAAAAAAAAAAATTGTGCAAGTCATCTCTAGAGTGACTTAATATTTAGTACAGATTTCTGCTTTAAACCAAAGTTTATAAAAATAGTAATATATAAACATTGAATTGAATACTCTCTTCAAGTTGTGCTGTTTATGTGAAATTCCTGTTGCTTGTACTACAACTCAAAAGTCTATTCGAATAGGTAAATATAACTGATAAGGGATGAAATGCTTTGATTTAGAAGGCCCAAAGTTATTTGAACTAGTTTTCTAATTAAGATGTCAATGATATTTAACAAAATCATTTGCTTTTTCCTTTTTCAGTGAAAGAACTAAAAAGCTAATTCTTTGTTAAAAACAATACTTTTTTGGAATAAAGCAGTGAATGAAAGAAAACAAACTTATCAAATGCTTTCCCAGGTGCTAGGCTCTGAACTAGGTGCCTTCTCAATGTTAGACTATGTGCTTGCTGACAGGCTATACTACATCTGTGGTGTTTCTTGTCTCAGGGGAATCTAATAAATTGGTCGAGGGGAAATTCTTAAATTCCTTGAAAAAGTGTATCAAACAGAAAATGCTATTGAGAAAAGCATTCAACAGGTACCTTGCTCACAGTAGAATTTTATGATCACAGAAGAGGTGACTCAGGCATTTGTTTGCAGAACATTGTGTGTTAACCAAAGGCAGGAATATTATCAATGATTTACGTTTGAACTATAAAGCCTGGAAGGTCACATCTAGTTACAGAAATCTCTATGTGGGAGCATTTACATTTTCAAAAAGTGACCTGAAGGCAGGGGAGTCTGGATTTAAGTCTTGATTTGGTCACTGCCCAGTTGTGTGATCTGGGACTAGTTACCTTCTTGAGGTTCAGTTCATGATCTCTAAATTGAAGCAAGAAAGATATCTGTGCTTCCCTGGGTGGATAGGATTAAATCAGACAGTGCATTTACAGTGCTAAGAGTGCCTTTTACATAATAAGCAATCATTTAATGGCAACAATGACTTTTAATAGTTACTTGTGAAAAAAATTTTACCTGCATTTGACTGAAAATAATCTTTTATGAGTTATAAATTAGACATAATTGCACATTGACATAAAAAATGGCAGGTTGAAAACAAATACAGAACTGTATTACTATACACTAAGAATCAACCTATCTGCTTCAAATGGCTTCATCTGTCCTGAACTTGACTTGACAATGGACTTAGTAGGCTTTACTTAACACTTGAAGAATATTTGGAGGGGCAGGCACAGTGGCTCATGCCTATAAACCCAGCACTTTGAGAGGCTGAGGTGAGAGGATTGTCTCAGTCCACAGGTTCAAGACCAGTCTGGGCAACTTGGAAAGACCTCATCTCCATAATAAATCAAAAAATTAGCTGGGCATAGTGGCATGTGCCTGTAGTTCCAGCTACTCAGAAGGCTGAGGCGGAAGGATTACTTGTGCCCAGCAGGTCAAGGCTGTGGTGGTTGTGAATGTGTTACTGCACTCCAGCCTGGGCAGCAAAGTGAGATTCCAACTCAAAAAAAAACCAGAAAAAAAGAAAAAAAGGGTATTTAGAAAATATCTGACAATTTGCGACATTTTGATGATTTGAGATAATGTACTTATCTAACTTTTAAAAATTTTACCTTAAAAACCTATATTAGCATTGCCTAAGAAGTTACTTAACTATCAACCAAGTTACTTAACAAATTACTTATAAGGTGGTAACTAGGCACTGACTGACCCCAGTGAAATAAAACTCCTCCTTTTGTTGCCAGGTTATTTAAAGACTAATTCTTTTTGTATAAAGTGTACCTCATAAGGACTCTATATTCTACAAATAAATGGTTTTCACTGTTGGCAATCCTTACAACTAACTTAACCTATTCATATATACCAAGATTCCAGATCTTTAAAACTTCTGGTGTCTTTGGGGACAGGTAAATTAAAAGTTAGTGATAACAAGTAAATGTAGAATAGTGACCTTGCCTGGGCCTGCCTGGAGCATGTAGTTCCCCACGCATCCAGCATCCAGCGAGACCTGTGTCATGCCAGCATAGAAGACATGGGCAGAGCGATGGTGGCCAGGTTGGGGCTAAGGCTGCTGCTTGTGGCACTGCTCCTACCCACGCAGATTTATTCAAATTTAACAACTATTGTAACAATTTCAAGTAACTCCTCTCAAAGTACCTTGGCCACACCAATCCAGCTAATACCAACACCAAGGCAGTGGGTGGAGCCCTACAGTGAACAGCCAGTCTCCTTGTGGTCTGCCTCTCCCTCCTACTATTGCTAAAAGACTCAGGCCAGGACATATCTATACTTCCCCATCTTCTAAGCCCAATCCAACTAACATCTAGAAGTCAAATGTGGCAAAGAAAGAACAAATCTTCATTGAATCTACTAATTCCGCACCTTTCATGGACAAAGAAAATGCTTACAACCCCAAATCTGATTGGTCTGAAGAACACGTGGAAGGCTTCACTAGACAATGGATACCCGTATAGAGTTTCGTGTACAAGATGAAGAAAGGCAACAACCACAATTAGTTAAGACATGGTTTCCTTGAATGTGGCTTAGGAAATATGAACACTTAAAACTACCTTGAAGAATAGATTTTCTCTTGTCTAGGAATAAAGGATGTGATGTGGAAAAAAAAAAAAACCAGTAGAATAGCAATTGATCATAGGCATTTTAAAAAAAGACTTATTTATGCCCAGAGGTACCTTTTTAAAAAGATCCTAATTGAGGATAATTTCTAGAAGTGAATGATCTAGCTCCCACGGGAAAGTATATGTGGGAGAACAGACTTTATTCATAAAAAATGTAACATTTAAGTACATGTTAGTAAATAACTATAGTTAACACCTTTTGGTTCTACATTCCTTTTCATATATTTCTAAAGATAAACCTTATTCAATGTGATATGTTCTATAAAAAACATCATGGGCCTGAGGACAACTGCTTTAAGACAAGAGTCTGGAACAGTGAAAGCAGGCTTACATTTAAAATGTACCCATCTACTAGTAAAAGATACTCCTCAGTAGAGGCAAATCTCTGACTTTCAGAGTCAGGGAAAAGAGAAATTTAGAACTGTGGAATATATCAAAGAACAGTATTTCAGGATAGTTTTTTGAGTAATTACTTTATTATTATTTGTTAAATAAATGATGTTGCTTATGTAAGTTCAACTTTGGAAAATAATACATTATTCTTCAAACATTTTATGAAATTAATTTGAAAACTCTAAACATTAAAATAATCTAATAAACTATATATAAGAGATCATGTTCAACAATAAATTAGATTTTTAAATAGATTAGGATATAAAATAATATAATTATGTTCAAAATATCTACTAAATTGTATGTGTAGTAAAAGCCTGACAGGATTATTTGGTTGTTTACAACTTTACATCCAGTTGCTGTCGTTATCAGAAGTCTTTGTGCAGGAACTGGCACGTGTACAACTGTGCAAAACCATAAACCTCATTATAATCTCATAACCAAATCCTACTCAGGAGAGTTAAATAATAATTTTCAAAATCAGGTCAGAATTCTTGGTTATGAGAATAATTTGAGGAACTAAAGAAAATCTCTACTGTTCTGGTAAGGCCCCAAATCTAGAGAACAGAATCAGCAATCTATTATATAGTAAAAGTTTATCTATTATGGCTGCCAATAGTAAAAATATGAACTAGGTATGGCTCATTTTTATACTTCTGTGATATAGTAAAAAAAATGATACAGTAGCACTAAGCATCACAGAAAGCCATAGATTCCATCATAAATATGTCAAATTACCAAATCAATAAACACCATATGAATCCTCCTAGAACAGAACAATAATTAACTTGATTTTTTTTTGGTTTATCTGTTTTAATTCTGATAGTATTGTTGTAGAGAAAAATGTCATTGAGTAAGTCTAAAAAAAAAAAAACTTTCAGGGTTCATTCGTTGCTATATGGTTTTACAACGGTAATGTTCCAGAGCTAGAAGAACTTGATGAGATAAATGCATGTGTGGGGTTTAAAATCAAGAATAGTCTATCTGGTGACCTTGGCTACTAATCAAACAATTACAAAATGGAAAGTACATCTTGTACAAGCTGACAGAGCCATTAAATCAGGAGAGCTGTGGGCAGACGTACTGACACTGCAAGAATTACCAGAAAACATTAATTTCAGCATTAATAAAATGGCAGTAAATAGATGACAGCTGCCAGATGAACTAAGAAATAAGGTTACTGGCCTTGTTAAGCTCGCGTCTCATTTTCTCAGGCACAAACTGATCGAGGTAGCGTCTGAAGTGAAGTGCGTCTATGGCAACAATCTCTGTGCAGCGCCGCTGCCAGTCGTCCCTGGGACAGGACAGAAAGGGGAGAAAGATTAACAGGTACAGTCACTCAAATAAAACCCGTGCAGGGGTCAGGTTGCAGAGACATTGGCAGCATTAAAATATTTGAAAAACAAAACAAATAACCCGTGTCTGCAGGTCTCAGCAAAACGGGATGGCAGGAAACATTTTATTTTTAGATTCAGAGGCATACAAGATGTACAATGTCAGGCATTAAACAGTAAAGTGAAAAATTATCAAGAGACAACACAATGACATACTGTAAACAGGTACACCATTTACAGAAAATGGTGAGGCTAAAGGATTTGGGGGCAAACAAAAGGAATTTAGTTCTTTGTTTTCATCTAATACTAAAGACATGGCATTTGTATCTTGACAAGAGCTCATTCTTCCTTTGTTCGAGAGATCTGCTCTAAATCACTGGGGTTGTAACATCACCATATATTGTCCAGGAGATAATCTCAAGAAGTCAAGCATTACAAAAAATGTGAAATTACTCAGTACAACGTTCTAGCTACTGTATTCAATTGTCAACTATGAGAAACTTATTTTAAAAATGACAAAGATATTAAGACAGACAATAACACATTGTCTGTGGAAACACTAGTTGAGATGATTTTGGAAATGTGTAAAATTCCAAATATTTCATCTCTTTATAACCTTGCATATATTGCTATGCCAAGTAACTTTTCAAACTGAAGAATAACAATAGAAACCTTCATGCCAGTCTGCGAATAAACATCCGCATAATTATTTGTTGCAACCACACATTTTAAACAAAATAAAGAGAAAGAAACCAGAGGCTAAACTTGAGACATCACAAATAAAAAATTTGTGGCACA
Source organism: Carlito syrichta (assembly GCF_000164805.1). Lineage (NCBI taxonomy): Eukaryota > Metazoa > Chordata > Mammalia > Primates > Tarsiidae > Carlito > Carlito syrichta. The sequence continues at coordinate 244,617 of NW_007245876.1, forward strand.
GATAAGATTACATGGGCAAGAGCAGATAATCTTTCTGCTATAATGGCTTTCTTGTTAAATAGAAAACACACACACACAAATTTCACAAGCTTTCAGGTAGCATTTCTGCAAAGATTTACCTCTGATAAACTAGACAATTTAGTGAGGAAACAAGAATGTCAACGTATAAAACTGTATTTCAAAAAGAAATAGGAGACAGCAGCAGCAAAGTTCACTGTAGGTTCTGCCATCAATTGGTTTGCGGCATTGGGTCAACTGTCCCAACACAGGTTCTGCCATCTAATTTCACAGAAAAATTAAGGATAACTAAATAAGTGGGCCACAGGCTTTACACTCCAACTAGAACCTATAGTACTTAAGTCTGAATGTGAAAGTTAATCTCCACTGTTTTCACTGGCAGTTTAGAGGTGAAGGAGTGTTGAGAACTCTACCCCTCTTGTCTTTGCTTTAGACTGTTTTTTATCTTTTCTGTTCTTCCCTTTGACATATGGAGATGGCAATACTATTTTAACTGCCAATGAAACAAAAATATTGAATTTTTTTTTTTTTTTTTTTTTGAGTTGGAGTCTCACTCTGTCGCCCAGACTGGAGTGCAGTGGCTGCTCCCGGCCACCGCAGCCTCGACCTGCTGGGCTCCGGCGATCCTTCCGCCTCAGCCTTCCGAGTAGCCGGAATTACAGGCATGCGCTACCACGCCCGGCTGATTTTTTGATTTATTGTAGAGATGAGGTCTCGCTGCCCAGGCGGGTCTCGAACCCGCGGCCTCAGGCAATCCACTCACCTCAGCCTCCCAAAGGCGCGGGATTACAGGCTGAGCCACTGAGCCCGGCTTTATAATATTGAATTTTAAAAAAGAAGAATTGATGAAATAAGAGGAGAAACAGAGTGTACCAGGATCAAGTCCATATCCCTTTGCTTTTTGCCATGTAAAACTGAAGTCAGAAACAGACCTACCTTTCACTCCCATCTTCATGACTTCGGGCCCAACGATATGTCTCAGCGTAGCCTGTGTATTCACTGTACTGCTCAGTACCTGAAACAAATAATCTGTCACTATTAACTTCATACTCAACTCAACTCAGTTCTACCTAACATCAGCAACAAGGCATGCATTGTCACTGTCATCACTTCTATTCAGCACTGTACTGAAGCGCCTCCTGGCCAGTGCAATAAAACAAGAAAAGCAATAAAAAGGTATAAATAGCGTGTAAAAAAAAAAGTAAAACGATCTCTATTTGCAGATGTTATGACTGTTTATACAGCAAATCGTAGCAAATCCTAAGGAATCACTGAAAGGAAGAGAGAAAAAAAATTTTTTTTTTAAAAGCTCACAAGTAAATTTAAAAAATCAATTAATTATAGTATCATAAAGCAGAAAATACCTAGAAGTAAAAGTAACAATAGACATAGACGATATCACAGAGAAAAAAATAAACAAGACAAATAAATAGAAAGATATACTATGCTCTAGAGACAGAAACTCAATGTTGTTACAATGTTAACTTTTGACCTAGAGAATAACATCATTACTAATAATAATTCCAACAGACTTTTAAATACCAATAAGGAATAAGATTTTAAAATTTACATGAAAATTCAAAGAACCTAGATTTTGTTTTTTAATTGAAAAAAGAAGAAGAAAATTAGAGGACTCAACTACCTGATAAACACTTATTGAAACTAAATAGAATTGATAAAATCCACACTTATATGGTCAACTGATTTTCAACAAAGGTGCTAAAACAATCCATCAGCGAAAGGATAGTCTTTCTGACAAATATTGCTGTAACAAGTAGATATTCTTAGAAAAAAACTCCATAAACATCAACTGCTACCTCACACCTACAAATAAAAATTATTTTGAGATGAATCACAGACATAAACATGAAGCGTAAAACTCTAAGATTTCTAGAAGAAAATGTGGAAGAATAGCTTTATGATATTGGAGATAAGTAAAAATTTCTTAGACAGGATAAAAAAAGGAGTGACCATAAAATTTTCAAAGCAAAAAAACCAGAATGGATCAAAATTAATAATTCTCATCACTAAAAACTTTTTTTTTTTTTTTAGTTGGAGTCTCACTCTGTCGCCCAGACTGGAGTGCAGTGGCACGCTCCTGGCCACCGCAGCCTCGACCTGCTGGGCTCCGGCGATCCTTCCGCCTCAACCTTCCGAGTAGCTGGAACTACAGGAACATGCTACCACACCCAGCTAATTTTTTGATTTATTGTATAGATGCAGTCTCATCAAGTTGCCCAGGCGGGTCTCGAACCCGCGGGCTCAGGCAATCCACTCACCTCAGCCTCCCAAAGCACAGGATTACAGGCTGAGCTACCAAGCCCGGCTTACTATAAACTTTTATGAAAACGTTTAGTCAAGACTGGAAAAAAAAAATTCCAAAAGAAATATCTGACAAAGAATTTGTATTCAGAATATTTGAAGAACTCCTACAAGTCAATAATAAAAATACAAACAAAACAATTTAGAAAAGTGAGCATAAGATTTGAACATAAACTTCACACAGGAAGATATTCAATTGGGTAACGACCACATGAAATACTGCTCAACATCAGCAGTCATCACAGAAATGCAAATTAAAGCCACAGTGAGAAACCACCCAAAATAATGGCTACAATAAAAAAGACTGACAATATTAAATATTGGCAAAAATGTAAAACAAGTGAAAATCTCATATACTGATGATAGAATATAAAATGATACAACAATCTTGGGAAAGTTTGATAATTTCTCATAAAATTAAACACATATACTCTTTGACCTAGAAATTCAACTCCTAGGTATTTACCAAACAGAAATTCAAAATGTACACATGCAAAAACTGTATATAACAATGTTCATAGCAGGTTTATTCATAATAGCCTTGTAATAGTCATGGTTCAACCAGAAAGAACCAGTGGGCGATATGTATGAAGAGATTTATTGCAAGGAAGTGGCATATACAAGTGAGAGAGCTAACTAGGCAGGCCCAGAGGGTAAGCTAAAATTCTCAGGCATGGGCTGAAGCTGTCGTCCACAAAATGAATTTTTTCTTCAGAGAAGCCTCAGCTCTGCTCTTAAGGCCTTTTAATCAATCGAATCAGGCCTACCCAGATTATTGCTTATTTAATGTGAAACTTACTTTATGCAATTAAATTCATTCTCTTATCAAAAGTTAACTGATTGTAGACTTTGATCACATCTACAAAATACTTTCATAGCAACACCTAGATTAATGTCTGACAGAATAACTGGGGGCTATAGCCTACCCAAGCTGAAATATAAAAAAGACCATCACATGCCTAAAAGTGGAAACAATCCAAATGTTCACCAGTAAAAAATGAAAAAGGATAGAACCAATAATACATTTAAAAACACAGATGAATCTTACAGTTTTCTGAGCATAAGAAGCAAGATACAGAAGGTATATATAAAATATATTTAAATGAAATTCTAAAAAAAGACAAAATTAATTTATAATGAAAAAAAAAAATTGTTTCTGGGGCTGGGAACTGACCAGAAAAGAGCTCAAGGGAATTTCCTGGGGTGATGGACATGTTGTTTTGTCTTGATAGGGGTGTGGGATACAAGAGCATATCTAATTGTCAAAACTTACCAAATTTTACACTTAACATTGGGTACTTCAATTCATGTAAACTTACTTTAAAAAAAAAAATGAACTGTCAACAATAGTGAACACCACTTTTTGTATACTCTACGCCTAATATATTTATGAGAAAATACATTAAAAAATAAAAATAAATTGAAAATTTATTTTCTGGAAAAAACTGGGAGTCACATTTTTTGTTGTTTTCCAAATATGGAAAGGGAAAGACTACAATACTTTGTGATGCTAGATAAGAATGGACAGTATCAGAATGAATTTACAATTGTGTGTATGTGTGTGTGCAACATACGTATCTTAGTTCAAATTTTGGTTTCTAAAAACTACTCTAACTAAAATCCAAGACTCCTTGGAGAAATGGTTGATTCTAGAGCCGGGGCAGGGAATATACACGATGAGGTCAGAAGACCTTTTTGTGCCAAAAAAGAAGGAAGTGTTCAAAGAAGGACATGCATTAATGAATGATGGGTTCATGACAGAGGCACACAATAGTTAACTTCAAGGAGTTACCATTGGTCAAGTCAGGGACAGTTTAGTATCAAATAGATAAAAGTAGTGAATTATAGCCCACTGAATAAAATAAAAATGCATGCCTATACAAATAATAAATAAGTATGAATAAATGAGGAAGAAGGGAAAATCCTTCCACTAGAATACCAACTACTAACTGTAGAAGAAATGATGGGAGTTAAAAAGTTATCAATAGCTGCTAAAATTAGTAGATGAAAGTCTGATGAGGACAGAATATTTACAGTTTCAAAGTATATAAAATATATAACTATAGATTAATTACAGAGCAAAAAAACCAATCTGACAGTGGAGAAACTTGGCAGAACCCTCTTTAGCCAAGTCATTATACCTATATCACAAATACTAGGACAAACTGTTATTACTTGTCTCTTTCAAAAGATATACTAAGTAGGAAAATGAATAACCTGAACCTAAATAGGAAGAAACACTGGGTGAACCCCAAATATGGGACAATCTACAAAAACTTGGTTTATACACTTTAGAAGTATTAAGGTCAACAAACACAAGGAAAGACTGAGAAACTGTTTTACTTTAAGAATACATAACAACTAAATGCAAGGTATGAGCCTGGATTAGCAAAAGGGGGTGAGGGAAGCTACAAAGGACATAATTGGGAAAGTTGGTGAAATTAGAATATAGACTAGGGATTAGCTGACAGTACTGTATCAAATTAAATTTCTTGATTTTGATAACAGTACTATGCTGATATAAGAGGATAACCTGGTTCTTAGGAAATATACAACAAAATAGGAATAAAAGGACACAATGTACACAACACACTCTTAAATGGTTTAAAAAAAGAATACAGAGAAGAATGATGAAGTAAGTGAGGCAAAAAAGTAAACTGGTGGATCTGGGTAAAGAGTATACAGTGGCTTACGCCCGCAATCCAGCACTCTGGAAGGCTGAAATAGGAGGATTGCTTGAGCCCGGGAGTTCAAGACCAGCCTGGGTAGCACAGTGAGTCTCTACAAAAATACAAAATAATTATCCAGGCATGATGGCATGCTCCTGAAATCCCAGCTATTTGGGAGACTGAGGTGGAAGGATCCTACCTGAGCCCAGGAGTTTGAGGCTGCAGTGAGCCATGACTGTGCCACTATACTCCAGCCTAAGCAACAGAGTGAAACTCTGATTCCAAAACAAAAACAAAAACAAAAAGGAGTATACTCTATATATTATTCTTGCAAGTTTTTAGGAGTCTGAAATTTCATATATAACATAAAAATATATAAAACAAATGAAGCTAAAAAGGTATGCAATTTTGTATATGATTAAAAATTTCCATAATAAAAAGTTACAGAATTTAAATTCAATGCTAGCTCTTCCAGGCCATTATTTAGTATACTGCTTATTAAAAATAACCTTATAACAATTTAAACTTTAATTCTTATAAACTTATCTAGAATTTTGGAAAATATACTCAGGCAATAAAGAAAATAACTACAGGTTGGGCGCGGTGGCTCAAGCCTGTAATCCCAGCACTTTGGGAGGCTGAGGCAAGAGGACTGCCTGAGCCCGTGGGTTCAAGGCCAGCCCGGGAAACTTGGTGAGACCTCATCTCTACAATAAATCAAAAAACTTAGCCAGGTGTGGTAGCACGTGCCCGTAGTTCCAGCTACTTGGAAGGCTGAGGCGGAAAGATAGCCTGAGCCCAGCAGGTTGAGGCTGCAGTGGCTGTGAGAGTGCCACTGCACTCACTCCTACTCAAAAAAAAAAAAAAAAAAAGAAAAAGAAAAAAAAGAAAAGAACTACATAATTCAAGTAATTCAAGTTGTTCCCTGTATAAAGCCTCTCTTGACACCCTAAGTAAAGTTGGTTGTTCATCCTCTGTGCTACCATGGTACGTTGCATATTAACATTAGTAGAGTACTTAACATATTAAATTGTAAATTGAAAATCAATTGTATTTCCATACACTAACGGTGAACAACTGGAAACTGAAATTTTAAAAATTACAATATCAACAAAGTTACAAAATACTTAGAGACAGATCTGACCAAACTGTGGACTAAGTATACAATGAAAACTATAAAATATTACTGAGAAAAATTAAAGACCCAAATAAACAGAGCTATATATCCTATTCATGTGTCAATTCTCCCCAGAAGGATCTGTAGATTCAGCGAGTCTCAATTAAAATTCCAGCAAGTATTTTTTGTAAATATTGAAATACTCATTCTAAAATTCACCAAAATGCTGAAGAAAAAAGTTGAAGGACTCACATTACCTAATTTTAAGAATTATTATTTCATAAAGCTATTGTCATCAAAACAGAAAGACTAGAAACAAGCTAATAACTGGACTTCAAAATTTAAAACTTCTGATCTTCAAAAATCACTGTTAAAAGACATGACACAAGTATCTCATAAAGGAACATCCAAAATATAAAAAGCTTTCAAAACTCAATAACAAAAATTAAAACATGAACAAAAGATGGCTTCATGGGTATAGTCATATGTCCAAATTTACCTAATTGAACTCCTTAAAATAAATATAATTTATCATGGTGAAAATGCCATTTGCCACATCATTCTATTTTGTACCCTTTGGGGCTAGACCATGAGGGCCAAAAGCCACATCTCTAAGAGAAGAAACAATATTTCCACTATTCATACTTCCTATGAGATAGCACCAGCAGATGATCTGTATAATGTTGTAGAGAGTTAACATTAACTGCAAGCCAGGGAATGACTTCTCAGCCTTAAGCTTCCACTGGAGAGGACCAAAGACCTTGAATCTAATTTTTGCTTTAATTTTAATGAGTTAAAAATAAGTGTTCTTGTCTGTTGTTTTCTGAACAAATATGAGTAAATATGAACATTGCCAGTCAAGGAACACAACTTTGATTTTTGAACCCAAAACAATACTAACCAAAAGAAAAAATATATATATATATACATATATAGTTTATGAATGTCAATTATACCTCAATAAATCTACTTTTTAAAATGTATACTCTGACTCCCCCACTCAACCATTAGCTCCCTCAAGGGCAAGGATTATAAATTGCTAACATTGTCTCTATAGCATTCTGTAACACAAGAATATAAAAGCAGTTGAGTAAGTACTTGAATAAACATAATAGTTAATTAACAAAACGAATTTAACTGAGATTAAAATAGTGAGTTCAAAAATACTCAATCTCAAGGCAATACATAAATGACAGATATAACATCCACAATTGATAGCACAGCATGGAAAAAGAGACATGAGAAACCCAAAGTCAATCTTTACTAGCCAGATGACTTTGGATAACCAAATGTTACTGGACTTCATTTCACCATCTGAAATTCAGGGTTGTTAATAATTTTTATCTTTGTTTACCTCATAGAATTGCTTGGAAAACTAAGTAAGACAAGCAAAAAAGTCTTCAAAATCATAGAGCAGTTAGTATTAGTGTCACAAAACTTAACTTGTAAGGAAGAAGAAAAATCAAAGAAATATGACTCTATGTATATGAAGGTTTAAATGAGATCTGGACGGGGTGTGGTGGTTCATGCCTGTAATCTCAGCATTTTGGGAGGCCAAGATGGGAGGATCATTTGAAGCCAGGAGTTCAAGATCAGCCTAAGTAACATAGTGAGACCCTACTTCTATTTTTATAAAAATAATAAGCAAGCAAGTGACCTGATCTACTGGCCTGGCAGGAACCAAGACAGCAAGGAACACTCTCATTCTTCTCTGATTCTGCCCATCAGTAGACAAGCCTTATTTTTCCTGTTCATAAAAAGACAAACTGCCTGCTCTGATCTTAACTATGAAAACAAACATCTGTTCTGTCTTTTGGAAAGAAAGCGACTGAAAATATAAAATATCACTTATCATGATTCTATTCCAAGTTAGGATGGTTTCAGTCTTTTCTTGAGAGGATCAAGGGTTAGATTTATTTCCTTCAGGTATAGGAAATAAAAATGTTAATGCAAATACTTTTGCTCTAAACAAATTATATCCTGGGTTTTCTAAGTAGCCATCTTTTAAAACTATGTCAACTACTTTAAAAATGGACTTTAAATTCTTTAAAATTCAAATTTATTGGTTGGGCACAGTGACACACACCTGTAATCCTAGCACTTTGGGAGACCAAGGCTAGAGGACTGCCTAAGTGCAGGAGTTTGAGACCAGTCCAGGTAACACAGTGAGGCCTTGTCACTATAAAAAAAAAAAAATTAGCCAGTGTGGTGGTATGTACCTGTAGTCCCACCTACTTGGGAGGCTGAGGCAGAAGGATCACCTGACCCTGTGACTGCCACTACACCCCAGCCTGGGGGACAGAGTGAGACTCCAACTGAAAAAAAAAAATTCAAATTTATTAGTGAATGATGAAAATGCAAAGGTAATCAGTAACACTGACACACGAGATAGAAGACTGAATGACCTTTATGATAGTTCTCCCTAGGCATAATCTATAGGATTTCATAGTCAAAGACAGACCTTTATTTAAGGAAAAAACTAGAAGGAACCCACCAAAATCTTATCAAGAGTTCACAACCATTTTTTCAGATTTAGTACTTAGAAACATTCTTATTTTCTCTTACTAGGAATGAAAATTTGTCATTAAAGTGTGGAAAATATTTGGAGATTTAAGAAAGTCTACTTACCAATGGGTTGGAAAGCAAGTTTATTTAAAAGCCACTTACCCAGCTTTCATTAGCATCACACAAACAGTTGTGATTATGCAGTAGATAGAACACTCTTGCCTTTAGTTCTCATGATTAATAAACATTTAGAAAAAATGTTTACTTTCCAAAACTTTTCTGAAAAGTTCAACTATATTTGGATTTTTCCCAATGAACTGGTGTCATTTAGCAATGGGCTTTTTTTTTTGTAGTGACAGGCACCTCTAGCATTGTAATTCTGTAAGAGGATTACACCAGCAATGGTATCTACTTGTAGTCGTTTCTATCAGCTCTGCTGATGCTCAGAAAAGATAGAAATAAAGATGTCTGGGTTGATCTGATTCACTAGAGGTCAGGTTTTATGTTAAATATACTAATATTCTGCTCAGTAAGTTTCATGTTTAGGTATCTGCTTTATGTGTTCACCAAACAGAAACGAAAAACAACCCACCAGAGCATTTTGGAACTGAAGCTATTTGCTGGGTTTTGTAGAGGTATAAATGAGAGAAAGGGAAAAAAGAAAAGGGAAGACTGGAATTATAATTCTTTCCCTCTATCCACACTTACTGAAGGGTTTTAACTCATAGTTGCCTCAGGGAGGATCATAGCAAATAGACAGATAACAGCATTTAGATAAAAGTATTTACCCATTTGCATGACCTGTTTCATATTCATTTAAAAGTCTGATACCAACCAGATGTCCCACAATGATGACAAATTTAATTTATTTCCAATTTTTCAAACTTCTACAGATTCAGGCAGCACAGTCACAGGCATTAGCTCACTGAGCCTGGATACATCATTGAAGGAATGGAATTGATCAGGCAGATAGATTGCAGTGCATGGTTAAGAATCTTCTAAGAAGGGAGATGGCAGAAATCCAGACATCAAATAGATGATGAAATGGCCATTTCCATTAAGGGAACATCACATCACAGATATTAATTAGGAGGCACTATAATAAAGTTAAGTGGATGTGGGAAAAAATGCTGAATTAAAAGTCACCCCAAATGTCCTTAGCCTGAGGTAATTACAGATCTGAAGGTGAGTTGTGGATCTACAATTTTCCATTCATTTTAAAATGGCTGCAGGTAAGGTATACAGATATAATTCCAGAGTAATCCTTTTTTAGATTGAGGACAAACTATCTTTAAAAAATTTTTTTTAATGTTTTCTTTTTAACATTTCTGTTTTATTCCTGGGGAAACGACATTTGTTTACGACAACATTAATGGCAGATAACAACGTACTTACTACTTTTAAGAGAAAAGAAGCAAATGAAATAAATTGACTTTTAAGTTTAAACGCTCGACATTTTACCAAGACTTTTATTTCAAGGTTGTAAATTCATCTTAAAAATTGATGGGGTAGTTTTATTCTGACTCTTTAGTTCAAATCTAGCTTAACAGCTAAATATTTAAAAACGTTTAAAGTACTTTCTGAGATACCTAGATTATGGGCATAGTCATATTCCAAACCTTCAGAGCTCCTTAAAATAGTATGAAACCAATATTCAAAGTATTTGGTTGCCCAACAGTGGATTTATGCCAGTTTATTTTAAATTTTTATTCTGTAATTCCTTTCTATCTGACTTTCCCCAGTATTTTGCCCAATTACATCTTTCCCAAAATACACAAATACAGATAGATGACCAATATGTGAATTGAAAAATGTTGAGAACAAAAGGGTTTGTTCTTCTATTTTAGTACTATTTGGATCATAATATCAGAATTCCAGATGAAATACTTCAAGTCACTAACTTCAAACAGCTGACTGAGGTTTCTCAAGAAGAAATTCGTTTGCTGAGGTTCCAATCTTAATTTCCTAAATAAACTCTAAACAACTATCAATTTTTATTTGTTGTCTTATCTCACCAAAATAGCAGAATAACAGGTATAAAAATTCACATAGGTATCTAAATGATATGGAATAACTTGCTGAATGCTCTTTACCAATGGGTGCTTATAAAAGATACAGACACATTAGCAAGAAAGGTACAGTAAAATCCTCTGAAAATTCTCTCCTCCAATAAACAATTAGAACCTTTTAAGAATCACAGTGAAAATTAACTATGGAAATTAACCAAAGTTTTGGAGCAATTTAGGAGTGTGTTTATTCAAGGAAAACTGGCTGCATCATGGTTAAAAAAACAAAAAACAGCGAGCTTTGTGGTGTTTTAATTTGCCTTGTTCCCATCCACTCTTATGAGCTCCGCTATTGGTGAAAAACTCAACCTTTCATAATAACAGTGAAAATCAGCAATCTGGCAGCCACCAAAGGAGGCAAATGCTGAAGCTCTTTCAAAGCCCTATTCTTTTTTTTTTTTGAGTTGGAATCTCACTCGGTCGCCCAGACTGGAGTGCAGTGGCCGCTCCCGGCCACCGCAGCCTCGCCTGCTGGGCTCCCGGCGATCCTTCCGCCTCAGCCCTCCGAGTAGGAATTACAGGCATGCGCTACCACAAAGCCCTATTCTTAGAGAACTGTCGTTATTTGAACGATCTGGTAGTCCCCCAGAAGACCTCACTCAGAAGATTGTCTTTAATGGACTTGGAGTTTGCTCAGTGTGACAAGCCTAATCCTTATGAGAGTTCAATGAACACAATTAGAAGCAACTGGTAACGTTAAGGCTGTCTGAAGTGGCTAACAGTTGGGACAAACAATAGGTCAACCAAAAACTTTTAAGGAAAAGTTGAAAAGTAAGATGTTCATAAAGGGCTTCTAAAAGTTCTAACATATTCCCAGGAATCTATAAGACCACATGCAAATGCTCAGGAAAAAAATGAGAAGGCCCTTAGAGCTTCCTTCTGTCTGACCTTGAAGCTCTGCACAAGCAGGAAGTGAAAACTAAGGTAGTCATCAACTGCTTGGTGGAGTGTTGAAGGTAAGCCCTATCATGTAAAGTCCTTTAGCAAAGACTAAGAGACTTATTAGTTTCAGACATTTATAAGACTTGCAAAGCCGGGCTCGGTGGCTCAGCCTGTAATCCCGCGCCTTTGGAAGGCTGAGATGAGTGGATTGCCTGAGCCCGCGGGTTCAAGACCCACCTGGGCGGCGAGACCTCATCTCTACAATAAATCAAAAAATCATTCGGGAGTGGTAGCACATGCCTGTAATTCCGGCTACTTGGAAGGCTGAGGCGGAAGGATCACCTGAGCCCAGCAGGCGAGGCTGCGGTGGCCGGGAACGGCCACTGCACTCCAGTCTGGGCGACTGAGTGAGACTCCAACTCAAAAAAAAAAGACTTGCAAAGATGTAATAAAGTATATGGTCCACATGCAGGAAAAGATCAGTCAATAGTAACTGTCTCTGAAGAGCCCAGTTTTTGGACTTACTAGACGAAAACTTAAAATCAACTATTTAAAATATTTTCAAACAACTAAAGGAAACTATATCTAAGGGACTAAAGGAAGGCCAGGTGCAGTGACTCATGCCTATAATCCCAACACTTTAGGAGGTAGAGACGAGAGGACTGCCTGAGTCCAGGGGTTCGAGATCAGCTTGGACAACTTGGAGAGACCGTGTCTCTATAATGAACCAAAGAATTAGCTGGGCATGGTGGTGCATGCCTATAATTCCAGCTACTTGGAAGGCTGAAGTAGAAGGATCACCTGAGCCCAGCACCAGCAGGTCAAGGGTACAGTAGCCATAAGCATGCCACTGCACTACAGCCTGAGCAACAGAATAAGACTCCAACTCCAACAAAAAAAAAAAGAACTAAAGTATGAGATGATACCTGTTCAAATAGAGAATATTAAGAAAGTGATAGAAATCATATAAAATAAACAAATAGAAACTTGGAATTGAAAAGTATAATAAATGAAATAAAAATTCACTAGAGGGATTTAAAATAGACTAGAGCAAGCAGAATAAATAATGGTCCCAAATTTTATCAAATTTGTTGACAAATATTAAACATTTAAGAAGCTCAATGAACTCTATGAGAGATAAAGCCAAAAAGATCCAACCTACAGACATAATCAAACCATTGACAAAGAGAATTTCTTGAAAGCAAAACATAAGGAACAAAATTAAGATACTCTTCTAAAGATTGTCTACAAATCCACCTGAGATAGAGTGTTGCTTCAGGATTAGACCTCAGAATCTTAGTTTTGTCATGTATCTCTTTGGAGGCCACTGAGTACACATTTGATATAACTCACAGGGTACAGTTTTTCTCCTAAAATAATCTTTGGGAATAACAATAAACCAAATTCTCCAACCCATGTAAACGTTCAGGTTCCAGATGAAATAAGAAATTCACTTTTGCAGGAAAAAAAACAAACAAACCAGCAATTGATGGTCACATTAATAGTTTGTATATGGGAATGTTCTTTAAGGTATTTACATAAAAGGTTTAACTTACATATTGGCTTAAAATTTCTTAAAAGCTACGAGGTAATCATTAAATTTGTTGCAGTTCATTCACAAGAATATACTGTGACACAGTGATACCTCAGTCTGAAGAAACATAAAGAAAAAAGATTTAAATCCCTCTAACAGACCTAAAGTATAAATTTGACTAAATTTCCCCTTTTCCTTCTCCTATATTAAAGAAATCAGGCTGGGCTCGGTGGCTCAGCCTGTAATCCCAGCACTTTGCGAGGCCAAGGCGAGTGGATTGCCTGAGTCTGCAGGTTCGAGACCCACCTGGACAACTTGGTGAGACCTAGTCTCTACAATAAATCAAAAATTAGCCGAGCATGCTATTGCGTGCCTGTAGTTCCGGCTATTTGGAAGGCTGAGGCGGAAGGATCACCAGAGCCCAGCAGGTCGAGTCTGCAGTGGCCAGGAGCGTGC
>NW_007245876.1:258268-325061 GCF_000164805.1 Carlito syrichta
TTTTTTTGAGTTGGAGTCTCACTCTGTTACCCAGACTGGAGTGCAGTGGCCGCTCCCGGCCACAGCAGCCTTGACCTGCTGGGCTCCGGCGATCCTTTCGCCTCAGCCTTCCAAGGAGCTGGAACTACAGGTGTGCACTACCACGCCCGGTTAATTTTTGATTTATTGTAGAGATAGAGATGAGGTCTTACCAAGTTGCCCAGGCGGGTCTTGAACCCGCAGGCTCAGGCAATCCACTCGCCTCGGCCTCCCAAAGCGTGGGGATTACAGTCTAAGCCACCAAGCCCGGCCTGATTTATTTTTATAAAGCTCTTTATATTGACTCTCTAAATGCAATAACTGTGCTTTTTATATTTACTTAGTGTCTTCATATCGAAGTTCAACAAATCACTTTTTAAAATTATCTATTTTTAATTGAAACAAAACACTTTCAAATTATAATGAAAGAATAATAACAGTAGACATACTTGAAGGTTTATCATTATGTTCTTTTTAAGAGCATTATTATATCATAAAATTTCAAGTTGCAGTGTAACTGAATAGTTTGCACACCTGTTCCTCAGATAAAGATGCCAAGAAAGAAAAGAAAGGGATACAACATCTTACTTAAGATCAGGAAAACAAGACTGCAACAGTTTTAAAAACCAAATATAAATGAATTAATAAAAATATTGGAACTAATGTCTAGCTTTTCTCTAAAAGCTATACTTGGGTGGCCTCTAGTCTCCATGACAGATATTTACGGATGGGGAAAACTATCCCACTGTTCACACTTCCCAAAACTAACCTGTGATAATAAGACATTCATTGTGATCCAGCACCTCAGTGAAGAGCCGTGAAACAATCAACTCAGGATTGATTAAAAAGCGGATTTCTTCTTGTACAAGTCCTGCACTGGTTACACCACCTCCAACAAAACGATTTGCAAAATCCACCTATTTGGGAAAATGTGGCATATTAAATAATTGTCTAGACTACCTACATATATGACAAGAAAGCATACACCCCCTAAGCTTTAATCTTCTTTTTCTCTCCTATAAAAACCAATCCCTAAATTAGTAATCTTTCCAAAAATGACAAATTATGGCTACTTGTAGTCTTTACATCTCATTGCAGTTAACATCTCTGCATAATTCTTTGGATCCTCAAACCACAGAAGGAACCTGGAAAATGGAGATTTTAGGCAAAATCTTACACATTATAAAAACATTTTTTATAAATCTTATTCGTACCCCATAGTCCTCAGATCAATGGGATCTTTATCTTTTCCCACATTTACCACTCAGTTTTCCTTTATGTATTTCACGACTTTAATATAATTAATTATATCTTTCTTATATAACATGGCAATAAAACAAGTGCCCTGAAAAACTGAAAAATTTAGTAATTAACTGTTTTAGAGTAACCTTTTTCTAACCTTATTGAACAAATACAAGAATGAAATTTTTGTCCTAAATTCAACCTCAAACTTCAAACTGTGTGAACATTACAAACTATTTTTAAAAAATATACTTAGTGGATAAAAAGGAAGAAAGAAAACATAGTATAACAACAAAGATCCAAATAAATTAATATTTCCAATTTAGTTTGAAACTATACGTCAGTTTTACACAGAGCACTATGATGAGATCCCTAAGCTCCTACTAATAAAAAGGAGTTACACGATCTTCTAGAGAAAGCAAGCCGAATCTGCCAGTACTCCAATATGCCCAGCACTATGTCAGGCTCAATGGCGCAGTATGTAAGAAACGGTGTCCATCTTTGCCTTATTCTTTCTGAGGAGTTAGATCACACACACATACACAATTTGTATACCCATGTAGTCATTCACACAAGTAAAACAGAATTTATTAAGTATACTGTAAGAGAGGGATATATGCTTTTAAACTTTTATAAAATGTATGATTTCTTAAAACTTGTTCATATTCTCTAAAGCAATTGATACTAAATAATAATCTGAAGTCTTGTTCACAAAGGAGTAAAACAAGAATATAAATCTTTGATATGTAAAAGTCTATATGAAAAGACAGAAATTAATAGAAGGCAAAGAAAGTAGTTTTCTTTTACCATAGAGAAACTTAGAAAATACTGAGAATACCACTGACAAGTTCTTCAAATGTGTTACTATAGAGAATTATATACTTGGACATGTATTCTGGAGTACTAAAATCAATGCTAAAAAACAGAGTAATTCTTTAGCTTATACAGGAAAATGATTTTAGTAAAATTAGTCTATTGATCAGAATTAGGTATTTCCTACACATGAGGTCTTTGGACACTGGGTGATTCATAGCTTAAACTGCTCAATTCAGCAAATATTTACTGAGTATGGTGCTGGCAACCATGGGATACAGAGATGATTTAGATGTGTGTGGTTTCTGGCTTCATTGTATTTGTAATTGAGATGGGAGTCAGGCACAACAGCAGAATGATAAGATGATTACTAAAGAGCATACTAGCATATGTTAGATACTTTCCTTTTTCTTTCTTTCTTTTTTTTTTTGAGTTGGAGTATCACTCTGTCGCCCAGACTGGAGTGCAGTGGCGGCTTCCGGCCACCGCAGCTTCAACCTGCTGGGCTCCGGCGATCCTTCCGCCTCAGCCTTCCACGTAGCCGGAATTACAGGCATGCGCTACCACGCCCGGTTGATTTTTTGATTTATTGTAGAGATGAGGTCTTGCTGCCCAGGCGGGTCTCGAATCCGTGGGCTCAGGCAATCCACTCACCTCAGCCTCCCAAAGGTGCGGGATTACAGGCTGAGCCACCGAGCCCAGCGATACTTTTCAAATAATACAATTAACTAAAATTGCAGCAGGGAAGGAGGATGGGGAAGCTTTACAAGAGGATGTGGCATTTAATCCAGAGTTAGCTAACAAGCAAGCTGAGGGTATAGCTATACAAGGACATAGGGAAAAAAAGAAAAGTAAAACCACAGGGAACGGAAAACAGATTCCTCACGTCTGCCTGCAATGTAGAGTATGTGGAAGGCTACAGTAAGTGATGTTGTGGTCTAGGAAATTTTTACTCAATTCTGAAGGTTCTGAGAAAGATTCAAGTAAGAACTGAACCTGTGTTCTAGAAAGATAATTACAACTAGAGTTTAGAGAATAAATTGGGGCCGGGCTCGGTGGCTCAGCCTGTTATCCTAGCACTTTGGGAAGCTGAGGTGAGTGGATTGCCTGAGTCCGCGGGTTCAAGAACAGAAACCAACCCCGGCAACCTGGAGAGACTTCATCTTTACAATAAATAAAAAATTAGCTGGGTGCGGTAGCGCACACCTGTAGTTCTGGCTACTTGGAAGGCTGAGGCGGAAGGATTGCCAGAGCCCGGCAGGTCAATGCTGGGGTAGCCGTAAGTGTGCCACTGCACTTCAGCCTGGGTGACAGACTGAGATTCCAACTCAAAAAAAAAAAGAAAAAAGAATAAATTTTTAAAGTGTAGAATTAAAAGCAAAAAGGCTGGTTAGATGACTACTGAATAGTTTAGACAATCACTAGCAGTCACTAGCAATCACTTCCCCTCAAATATGGAAGTGGTAGAGTAAAGCAAAGAAAGGAAACCCAGCAAAGGAAATAAAATGGATTACACTTGAGAACTGAGAGACTGGCTGAGTGCCTAGCAGCATAATAGTACTGTGAATACAAATAAGAAACAATGAGATTGGCGTAACTTGCTTTTTACTGGAATAAGTTACATAACTAAAATAAAAAAATAAGCTCTATCCAACTTATATACTACTTGATAACGATCATAAAATACATTCAATGTGCATGCTACTGTTAACTCAAAATAAAAGGCCAACATTTACAACTTGAAAGGTGGGCACAGAAATAAATACACTAGACTCAGTGTGTCTCTTAAAGCAGGGGTCTTTTAGAAAAACAAAGTGTCTACTACTTTAAAAAAGTTCTTAATAAAGGCTGTCTATAACACATGAGAAACCTGAAAACAAGTATATGAGTACTTCTTTATTTTTAGCCAGTCATTTTCCAAGTTTCTTTACTTTAAACCTACTAGTTCAGATTGCTCAGCTTCTGAATTACAATTTGATGAAAAGAGAAAAATGATAACACTCCTTGGAGAGTTATTGTTGTTGCCATTCAGCATAATGTAATTTATATGCCACACAAGCTTTGTAGACTGCAATACAATATTCCCTGATCTCCTAGGAGGACAAGGCATAGATAGAGAGAACAATTAATAGTGCTAGAAGTCTTTTGATCTACTGAGATGTCACATTCAGCTATAATATAATCCAGGAAAGTAGAGAGAAACTCAATCTTAACTATCACTAAACAATTCCTTGTTAAGTTGTATTTTATTAAAAGGTCAGCATTCCTGTGTGCTAACTAACAGTAGCTTTGTATAGTTCATGTGTATTAAGAATCTTCCAGTTGATCCAAAACTTTAATGTAAGATGTAGGAAAGAACTTCATCAAGAAGGGACAGTGGAGAGAAAATGATCAGCATTTGAAATAATATTTTAAAGTTATTTTCTAAATAGAAAAAGGTAAACAATTAAATACAAATTAAAATATGTTTTGTTTTTTGCCAAAGTATAGGACAAATATTAATTCAATTATTCTAAGTATTTTTGCATACAAGCTCTAATAACCAATGGAAGAAGGTAATTTAAAACGAAACATGAAATGGTTCATAGAAACCTGCTTCCATAATGACACAGGAAAAAACAAAACACGAGCCAGGTGTGGTGGCTCACATCTGTAATCCTGGCACTTTGGGAGGCCGAGGTGAGAGGATTACCTGAGCCCAGGGGCTCGAGACCAGTCTGGGCAATTTGGTGAGACCTTGTCTCTACAGTAAATTTTTTAAAAAATTAAAAAATAAAATCAAACAAAACATGGTTTGCCTCTTTGAAAATATTTAATTACAAATATGTCCAAATAAAATTATATTCTAAAAAGAATCTCAGTTTCATTGGTCACTTGAAACATATGCATATAATAACTAGCCACACTCAGTCTAGTCATTTTTTTTTGAGTCAGAGTCTCATTCTGTCACCTAGGCTACAGTATAGTGGCATGATCACAGCTCATTGCAGCCACAATTTCTTGGGCTCAGGCGATCCTTCTGCCTCAGTCTCCCAAGTAGCTGGAAATACAGGTATGTATCACCACATCCAGCTAATTTTGAATTTTTTTAGCAATGAGGTCTCGCTATGTTGCCCAGGCTGGTCTCGAACTCTGGGTCCAAGCGATTCTCTTGCCTCAGCTTCCCAAAGTGCTGGGATTATAGATGTCAGCCACTGTGCCAAGCCCAGTTTAGTCATTTTACAATAAGCATTAAATTATGCAAACAAATCAATCCATTGTCAGGCAAATGCTCTATTTAGCTTCTGACCCAACACAAGTATCAAATAGGGATCTGAAAAGAAAAATCAGCTATACCCAGTATAAATGAGATCATGTAAAAGCTTCTTTCAAAGAAAGCAAAGTTTACAACACTCTTATAAATGGGATAAGTGCACAAAACACCAACATTTTATCTCTGATTAGTGAATTTTTAAAAAGCACCAAAAATCAAAAGATTAGGTTAGGTATTACTACACAGATCCTTGGGGTGTTTTGTTAACCTCATTTTGCAAAAATAGCTTTTAAAAGTAAAGGCAATAACAGATTAATAACAAAGACTGAGGGATAGACAGAATTACCCTTTAATTGCTCTTTAATAACTACAAGACCTAAGCAAGAATAGATAGTTCACATTCCTAAAACTGTTATATATGAGAGGTCTTTTTTATCAATCAGTTTTAGATGCCTGCCACTTAGTCCAACCAGGTCTGTTGGTAGCAGAAAAACATCTCAAGCTGGTCATCATTTGGGGCAGACCAAGAGCCTTTAAAGAAAAGGAACAGGATTGCCTGGTGACAGCTTGTCAAGACCATACCCTGGGAACTTCCTCCACTGTCAACCTATAATCAATGTCTGAACCAAGAGGACTGATGTTGTCCAGATCTTGGGATTTTCTGTCAAAGGTTTTTTGAAGAAGCACATGTGAGAAACAGACAGCATACGCTGGCAAATAACATTACCAAGGCTGTCAAAGTGATCTGTTTGGTGTTTTTCTCCATTCTGCTGTCATGCTTCTTTGCATTAGATCAGTTTAGGAGACAAATAAACAGTTTTTCAAATTTCTTTTGCTGTCAGAAGCTTGCCAAGAAAAACTCCTACACATACACAGACACCACTAAGATTCACTTACCTGTAGCATGCCTTGGCCATTTTCTTCTATGGTACCTTCATAAGTGACATGCAATCGCGTCAGGGGTTTTTCACATCTACAATGTACAAAGATATCCCCTATCTTATTCTTTTAATAACAAATCATTCACTACAGACAAATCTGAAAATATAGATAACTTTAAAAAATTGAAACCACACCAAGTCTCAAAAGCCAGAAACAGAAGCCTATTGTTAACATTCTTGGTATATTAATCTTTTCAAACTTTTTCTTATTCAAATATGTAAATATATATACTTAAATTAAAATGGGATAACATACTGTTTGAAACCTATTTTTCCTCTACATAATATCAAAGTTTCTCTTCTTTAAAACAGTTGAGAAACTTCTCAGAAATATAAAAAATTTAAGACCCATGAAATGTTATTCTCATGGCTAGAATTGGCAAGCTGAGGGAAAAAAATGAAGAAAAATTTGGCAATAAATCATATATCGAACTCTATTTTCACTAGTTTGATAACTGTGTTTCTGGTGAGGGAGTGTGTCTTGATGAAAATACATGCCACAGAATTTCTGATCCGGGGTATTTTTATATCAATAAAGTTGACCTAGTACCTATAAGTCATTAAGAAGGAATAATTATTTTCTTTCTCTTTCAGTCATGGTCATTGTGGTATTTACTTGGCTTACATTATATTAAAACCAATTTTGGCCAGGCACGGTGGTTCACGTCTATCATCTCAGCACTTTGAAAGACCGAGGCAAGAGGATTACCTGAGCTCAGGAGTTTGAGACCAGCCTAGGTAACATGGAGAGACCTCGTCTCTACAATTAAAAAAAAAAAATTATCCAGGCATAGTGGTGTGCACCTATAGTTCTAACTACTTGGGAAGGCTGAGTGGAAGGATTGCCTAAGCCCAGGAGGTCAAGGCTACAGTAGTTATGTCTATGCCCACTGCACTCCAGCCTAGCTGAGAGAGTGAAAAAAATAAATAAAATAAAAACCAATTTCATTGAACTAATAGCATTTTTTTTTTTTTTTGAGTTAGAGTCTCACTCAGTCACCCAGACTGGAGTGCAATGGCCACTCCCGGTCACTGCAGCCTCGACCTGCTGGGCTCCGGCGATCCTTCCGCCTCAACCTTCTAAGTAGCTGGAACTACAGGCACGCGACCACGCCTGGCTAATTTTTTGATTTATTGTAAAGATGAGGTCTCGCCAAGTTGCCCAGGCAGGTCTCGAACCCACGGGCTCAGGCAGTTCACTCACCTCAGTCTCCCAAAGCACGGGATTACAGGCTGAGGCGCCGAGCCCGGTCAACTAATAACATTTGGTAATGAATTTTTTTTCCTTACTAGGTATTTTTCCCCTGATCACTTAGTGAATAAAAAATATAAATAATAAATGTAATAGATGAGATCCTAACTCCTAACTTACATAAGGGCGGCAATAATCTTTTTTTTAGGGGGAGGAATGACTATATTAAAAAAAATTATGGCAGTAGCAGGAAACTGCCAGGAGGGGGGCGAGGAAGTGGGATTGGTAGTAGTGGGAGTCTGCCTGGGGAAGAGGGGGCACACCTCATCAACAAGGGTACCTGCATAATGAACATTTGTATACCTAACCCTGAATTGTACCCCACATCTTTAAAAATAAAAAAAAATTAAAAGTTAAAAAAAATCAGAACATTAACTGGGAAAGCACTGAAATTTGCTTGCTTCTTTCCTGGTTTCAATGAGTCTGAATACATTTCTGGCAAAACTCCAGCCCAACAGGTTGCTAACCTTCAACCCTGAACATAATTCTGTACAGATTCTGCTCTAAGAGGTTTATTTGCATTAACTCATTTAATACTCACAACAACTTTATTACTATCTCCTTTTATGGATGAGAAAAAAAGCACAGGACATTTAAGTAACCCAACCAAGGCTAGTAAATAAGTGAGTTGGAAAGATCCTGCACCTGGGTAGCCTAACTCAATGGTCCAAGTTATTAAACAGTATGCTATACTTTTAGAAAAATTACTTTCCCAGTTTCTTGCAGAAAGTAGTACCATAAGTTTATTTTTTAAAAACTTCCTTTTTATGAGTCCTACTTTCCTAGCCATTTTATTCAAAGGGAGACCACCTGTGAGGATATTACTGAAGAGATAAAGAAGCATGATCCAAAAATTTCTGGGTTGTCAGTCAGGACTTCCAAACAGATATTCCATCTGTTGTCAACTATTCTCCATGACTGAAGTTGGAAACTTTCTAGTATAGTTCTCAATAAAATTACTAGAAACTTTTTTGTTTTGTTTTTAGTTATTTTCCAACTTCCTGATAGGTGTCACCTTCTGGTCCCAACAAATTCTCTACACCTCAGCTCCAGGAATCAAAGACATAGACAATTCTCTCTCTCTGTGATTAACTAAGCCTAGCTAAGGTATTTACTAATAATCGAAGGGTTAACTATAACATGCCAGAAACTTGGAATTCAGAAAAGCCTCAAAGTTCCTGACACCCATTTAGCCCCTTACTCTTGGGAACACCAACAATCATCATCTCTTCTTTATCCTCCCTCTTTAAGGGTATGCATATTTCTGGTTCTGTGGAGTCTGGGAGACTGATTTTATTTATATCCTCCAACTCACTTAGGAAGCAGCTAAAACAAAAAGATCAATGAAATTATGAGTAAGTTAGAAAAGGTATCAAGTTAAATTCTATGAAAGTTAAGAGGGCATTCTTGGTCTTACTAAAGGGCAAAGTAAGTGTATCTCATTGACACAGCAGCCTTGCCAGTATTTACCTTTTAACCTGTCCCTTCTCTCCCACATGATGATGTACAATAGACATCCTGGCTGAATTATAAATAAATCTCAGAATGATCTATAAAATCTACACCAAAGTGACATGAACAGAACATCTGTATTCCTATCAGAGTCTAGCAGAAGAGTGAGAAAAATAATCCTCTGTATTCTGGTCTGGCCAGATGACACAGCAGAATGTTACTTTTAGTTCTAGGCATCATATTTTAAGAGAGACCAATAAATAGGGTTCTGTCAAGAGTAAAGATAAAGGGTTTAGAATCCATTTTGGAAATGAGTAAGTTAGTATGGATTTGTGTGCATTGTTAGATGGGGCAGTAGGTCAAGAGGCATTTTTAAGATACATGGAGGATTGAACATTAGAGAAAATTAGAAATTACATTTATTTACTGTAGCTACAGAAGGAAAAGCAGGAATAGAGGTAGGTGTATGTAGAAGACAAACATTTTAGTGAATGAAATCTTAAGATGATAACATAGGCTGCCAACAATGGAACAGACTAAGGTGAAACAATGAATTTCCAATCAATGAAGATGCCCAGTCTCCATCTGTCACAGGTATTACAGAGCCAGTTGGCTGATATTTTTACTAGGCAGCTGGGCCAGATGACTTCCTGGGGTCCCTTTCATCTCTAATATGCCACGACTCCAAAATGCTGTACATATTTTCTTCCTTTTCTGGCTCAGTTTATTTTTCTCTGTTCGGGTTGTTTAATCTTTTATCCACTTCCCTCTATTAATAATCATTTCAACTATGCACTTAGCCTTCTGAAGTAAGTTTCTTTTTCTTTCAACTTGCAAATAAACATCTTTCATGGATAAAAATGCCAAAGGAAAGCCACCTAAACAGATATGCCTTCTCAAGTTAACTACCCTTATGAGTGATTTCCCTTCATCACTAATTCCAAACAAAACAAGTACACACTATGATAAAAATTATTAAAAAGTGAAAATAGGAGTATTGATTAATATGAATGCACACTCAAAATAAGCATTTAGTATGCTTGATTATGTCCTCATGTATACCTAAAAAATTGACCCTCACTTCTTTAAGTGCACTGGGGATTGGCTCTAGATTAGGAAATGTGCTGATGATTTCAGGGTACTAAGGAACTAAGAAATCTGAATTGACTCAGATTCTTATTATTCTCCTTGATATTTTCTGACAAATATGGGGGTAAAAACAGTAAACTGGCAACTTCCACAAAATCTACCAGTAGTATATGTGGACAACCAGACTTCAAAATTCTTATCACTCAGCCAAATGCTAGACAATTACTGTTAACAGTTTAGCTTAATAAACCGACCTTTATTAATCTTATCCTCTGGAAAGAAAAGCCAATCAATTCAAACACTAACCAAAAAAGAGGGTAGGGAGAAACATTTAAATACTGGTGTTCGATTTAATATTAGTGGCTCCACAAACAAAACTCCTTGATTCTAAATAGGACTTTGTTTCAGAAGACAAAACAAAGACAAAAAGGGTTGTAGACTTTAATTTAAAAAGTATGGGTGTGGTAGCTCATGCCTGTAATCCCAGCACTTTGGGAGGTGGAGGCAAGAGGACTGCCTGAGTCCAGGGGTTCGAGACCAGCCTAGTCAACTTGGCGAGATCTCATCTCTACAATAAATTAAAAAATTAACCATATGTGGTGGCCTGTACCTGTGGTTCTAGCTACTTGGAAGGCTGAGGCAGAAGGATTGCCTGAGCCCAGCAGGCAGAGGCTGCAGTAGCCGTGGAAATGCCACTGCACTCCAGCCTGGGGGACAGAGTAAGACTCCTACTCAAAAAATACATACATGCATACGTGCATACATAAAAGGTATGATCTTTCTAACGAAAGCTGTCAGTGGAACACTTATGAAAAGAAACTTCCTGACACTAGGGCAATTAGAGGTTGAAAAACCATCTTACCAGGAGCTGTAAAATAGAGTCATCTTATGATAAAAGAGTCCTTCTAATTCTAAGGATCTAGGATTATTTCCATTATTATTACCTTTCCCACTCTGGAAAGTCTTCAAGGCTCTGTCTTGTAAATGTCACCAAACCAGTAGGTTCTACAAAAGGAATAAAAGAAAAGCATACTAAAAATAAGTTTCAATTTTGAAAAGCATATACACACATACACACACACATACACATTCAGTAGACGATCAGCTCTAACAATGGCTATAAACTAATCAGGAAATACCAAGTCTAGGGTTAGAATACAACAGGGCATGATGGCTCATGCCTATAACCCTAGCACTTTGGGAGGTGGAGGCAAGAGGACTACCTGAGCTCAGAAGTTTGAGACCAGCATAGACAACATGGTAAGACTTCATTTCTACAATAAATAAAAAAAATTAGCTGGGCATGGTGGCATGCTTGTATTCCCAGCTACCTTGAAGGCTGAGGTAGAAGGATCCAGCATGGGTGACAGAGTGAGACTTCTACTCAAAAAAACCCCAAAACAAACAACAAAAAAACCACAAAAGAATATTGACCTAAATAATACCTTTACATTAGTAACACCATCTAAAAATAATAAGTCCTCACCAAAACAAAAACAAACAAAAACAACAACAACAAACTACACAAATAATAGCAAAACAGTAGAACTGAGAACTGGTACTTTTAATGAAGTTTTTAAAACTGACTACATTTTTTTTTTAAAGAATGCATAAATGACACAGCAAATGCAATTAAGACAAAATTGAATTCCAATTTGTAGACTCTTTTACCAAAAAAGAAAAAGTCTTAACCTTACACTCAAGGATTGGTAAACAGATAAACATTTATGCATTTTTTGTAAACTAAGATTAAAAAAGGATATTGTTGGCATGACTTTTGGAGTTAGCACAGCTAAATCCCAGGTTTAGATGGTAAGCAATCGCTCTACTTAATTGGCATCTTTGCCAGAGGAGAAGTTGCTGTGTTCTAAGAGTTTGTAGAAGAAAGATGACATTTTTCACAAAGACACAGACTTGAGAGGATCAAAATGAAATACTACTAATACAGTCAGTAACTTTAGAAGATAAGATACTTTTTTGATTAGATTTACTTTTTTTTTTTTTTTTTTTAAGGCTAGTGGGAAAAGAAACATATCAGCTGGCCAAAAGTAATTTGTCTGGTCAAATCAAAGAACAAACTAAAAAGGCCATCCCATTTCTGTTATCTTTTGTTAAAAAAATAAGAAAAAAGCTCTTAAGCAAAGAGAGAGATGTCAGGAACTATTAGTGATGATGGTATAGAGCCCAATGAAATCATGGCAATGATTTCAGTCCTATAGATAATTCCATGGTTCTTTGCTTTCAGTCACAAGTAGTAACAACTCAAAAACCATATACAGCAGTTGTAGGAAACAAATTTTTCTGTGAACATGAGTCTTTAAATATTCTTTGGATATAGAATTTTAAGACGAATGGACAGCATATTTAAAATTCACAAGAGTTCAAACAATTCAAACACTAGAAAAGCTATTCTATTTGTAGGAAACTAATGTCTGTCTCATCACTGAACAGCTTAGCAGAGAAACAAAAACAATAAATGCCTTTCATATATACTAACAGAGCCAAAAGAAATTCATAAATAAACAATGTTGGCAAAATAGGACAAAAGGCCGAAGAACATGGTTCTTTAGATATAATTATTAACAAAAGTGCCTTGAGAGTATGTCTGTGAGCTCTCTTCCATAAAAAGGCAACTTTAACCTCAGAAAAGGGTTCTATGGTTAATCAAATACTTCCTGTAATAAAATCACAATCTATAAAACATATGGATCATCAATTTTTAAAAACTTTCTCTAAAGCTATATCAAAAATAATTTAATTCAGAAGACTCTAAAATCATTCAGTCTCAAGGGACTCTCATCACAAAAATAAAAGACATTTAACAACACTGAAAAGTTGGCCTGATGGAATTATATGTTATCAATTCTACAAAAAGCATGTTTTTCACATATTAAATTTCTATTACTGGAATACATCTTTTATAAATCGTGGTAACTTGCCATGAGTCTAGATTAAAGATGAATTTTCCCAGAAGATGTGTATCTGCATCTGCTGTCATCTGGAAGCACCACCAAGCTGCTATCTGAATTAAAACCTTTGTTGCAAGCCTACGACAGAGGATTTGGGACTTGTGGTTCAAATTCTTTGGGATTTTTTTAAAACTTTTCTCTATCCAGTGTCAAGAGTAAGCCTTGTAAGTTTCTTTATTATCCCTTTTCTGAATAGCCAGGTTAATTTCTCATTTATCCTTCGACTAAGGATGTAGACCTTTGGTGTGCCAGTTTTGTGTGACAGGTCTCCTATTAAACTCCCCACTTCTGAGTGTTTTTTTTTCCTTTGTAGAGGTAATGGCATTTTAAAAAATCATCTATACCATCTAAGATTTGATGAAATATGGTACATTAAATAAGTATATTCAGTAGGCTCCAGAACTTCTGCACAAATAATCATTAAACTGCAAAGCTCTTTTATTCCCTTTAGTATTTCCTCCTTAAGTCATTAGCTTTACATCCTGAATACCTAGAGAAATGCTGTACTATATTTCTACAAAGAACTAAATTACTGTGTATAGTGAAAAAGCTAGAATAGAAAATGTCTAATTACAATTTATTTCTTCAATTTAATCCCAATATTTATGATGGCTTCCAAATTTCTAGTTGAAAAAACAAACTTCTAGCTTTTCCTTCAAAGTATTTTAAATTGTAAAATTTAGAAAGGCAAGTTAACTTTAAGAGAGGATATTCATGATTTGACTGCCAGTATAGAAAAGTAAACTCTGAATTACTTAGTAATTCAATAATTCAATTTAGATCTAGAATAGCCAAAAAAATAGTCCTTTAAAAAAATCATTACAAGTGCTAATTTGATTTTATGTCTCATATGCCTTAATGATCTTGCATTTTCTTTAATATTTCCTTCAGTACTAGGCATGGAACTGAAACTCAATAAGCTAAGAGGTAAATAAGTAAATATTCAAAGAAGAATATAATTTTTCCCTTAAATACCAAAATTCTGATAATTGATTTCCTTCCAAAAATGTAACAGTGTCCAACAGCAATATAGTTAAAGAGAAAAATGCCAAGGATATTGTAATGCATGAAGATTAAAAGAAGAATATGAGAAAAATGAATTTTAAATGATTCAAGGGCTTGTTTTAAGACAATCCCACAAGTTTGATGACCAGCATTGAAAAATAATTATTTCATTTGACCAGGCTGACCTGTCCTACTTAGCACAAAGAAACTTTAGAGGTGTTCTGGTTTTCTTTAAAATCAAGGCTAACCAGTGATAATAGCTAATATTTATTAGGCACGCATCTTATTACTTAAACCTTATTCCACAGATGATAAAACTAAAGTGTAGAGGAGTTAAGAAAATTTACCATGGCTACTCAGCTCCTGAGATAACAGCGACAATGTGAATCTATTATTAGTTGATCATTGCCTGCATTTATTAGACATTTACTGCTACTGCCTCAGGTGCTACTGTTAGGTTCTAGGAAAGCAAGATGGTCCAACAGAATAGGAAGACATGTAAACACTAAGAAGAAGATAGTTTTATGAGAACACTAAAAAGGATTTAGGTGGCATAAAAGACAGGAATGAGTAAAAAATAATTAGTTGACCTACGCAAATAAACTTAAACTAGTTAATGCTTTTAAAAATAAAGAGCATCCAAATTGTATCTCCTGGTCAATATGCTTTCTTTTAAAAGTATTAATTTACTGCTTTTTTTCATAAAAATCCTTTAATGTATATCACATATTTCAGAGAACATGCATCTGATTTCAGGGTATATAAAACCCACACACACATTTACAGCACACATTTATGTATACACACAGCATATACACAAAATCTTGGTATAAT
The DNA here is from genome assembly GCF_000164805.1 of Carlito syrichta. Classification (NCBI taxonomy): domain Eukaryota; kingdom Metazoa; phylum Chordata; class Mammalia; order Primates; family Tarsiidae; genus Carlito; species Carlito syrichta. Next base: position 273,137 of record NW_007245876.1, read on the forward strand.
ATCAAATCATAATAGTTCAGTGTGGTTTGGACAGGAAGGTAAACTTCAAACACAGAATGTTTCATGTGTCACTTGATTTGAACTGTTCCCCTCAGGAAGAAAAATTATATTAAGAATTAAAGGAATTTACTTTTCTCTGTGACTCTTCTAAAGTAGCAGAAGAGAGTTTTCAGTTTCTCTGGTTTCCTTGATGAACGTCCCTCAAACAACCTAAAAGAGACCAAAAATAAAACAGAACAAAATATGATTTAAAATGCCTTAATGATTCACAAAACACAAAATCTATATTGCTACCAAGTATTAAAAAGAAATAATTTTTCTAGAAGGTAATTCTATGACAGAGAATTCTATGACAGGCAATTCTAATGACAGAACTAGAAAACTGATTTGGATTAAAACTGCATCTGGAGAGGACTGAAATCAACTAGAAACAGGCTTCTTCAAAGCTATTCAAGTCAGATAGTACTTGTGACCTACCACGTTTATCTAATTCATCTTCTTCCAGAAAGAAGGGACTATCTAGTCCCCTAAAGTCATTAGGGTCTGTCAGTTAGTGCACAGCCACTTTCTCAATGGCAAATACCATTAATGATTCTTCATGTTAGTAGGTAGTTTAGCAACTAAACAAAAATGAATGAGGAGAATGAGGGAAGAGACACATGCAGGTATGACAAGATACTGAGAGCTGAGTGGTCCCTGGTACTTAAACAGATAGACTCTGCTATGGAATGAATGTTTGTGCCCTCCCAAAATTTATGTATTGAAGCCCTAATCCCTAATTCAGCTGAATTTGGAGATAGGGCCCACTAGGAGGTGGCACAAGTTAAATAAGGTGATAAGGGCAGAACCCTAATCCAATGTAATTGGTGTCCTTTTTGAGAGAAAGAGGCCAGGCAGGGTGGCTCACAGCTATAGTCCCAGCATTTTGGGAGGCCAAGGGGAGAGGACTGCTTGAGCCCAAGAGTTCAAGATCTGCCTAGGCAAGGCAACAAGGTGTGACTTTGTATCTACAAAAAAACAGTTAATAATAAAAATTAGTCAGGCATTGTAGTGGGTGACTGTAGTCCTAGTTGCCCAGGAAGCTGAGGTGGAAATATTGCCGGAGCCTCATTCCAGGTTGACTGACAGAGTAAGAACCCCCTACTTTAAAGAAAGAAGAAGAAGAAGAAGAAGAAGAAGAAGAAGAAGAAGAAGAGGAAGAGGAAGAGGAAGAGGAAGAAGAGAAAGAGACACCAGAGTTCTCTCTCTCTCTGCTGTGTATGTGAGGATATAACAAGAAGGCAGTCATCCACAAGCCAAGAAGACATCCCTCATCAGGAATCAATTATCAGCACCTTGATCTGGGACTTCTAGCCTCCAAAACTGTGAGAAAAATAAATTCCTGTTATTAAAGTCACCCAACCTGTGGTATTTTGTTATGGCACCCCAAGCTGACTAATACAGATTCTGTTCAGGCTAACAAAAACAGTGTCTATCCTATGTAATCTAGTTTCCAGTAACCTAGACTTGCATTACTTAATTCAGTTTTCTTTTAAGTGATGTGGCATTGTTATTGGTAACATGTAATTCAATTTATCCTGAGGAAAGAAAAGCAGTGCTTGGAATCAAATCATATGACCTGAATAAGTAGCTCACTAAAAGATTTCTGATACAAAGGCATGTTTTTGGGTGTAAGAGCTAGCTTTCCAAAGGCATTTAAACATTATAGAAATTCAGTGGCTATAAATGATGAGGTATTAATCATTGCCTCAAGTCAACTACTCTGACTTCAAAACCAGAAGCCCTTCAAGTTAAAGTTCACTTTAATAAGTGCTAAAATGGGTAACATTTTTCATGATTAGAAGAGCAAGCTTATGTAACCATGCAGAGATGGAAAAGTTAATTCCATAAGAAAATTCTATTGAGCAACCAAAATAAATTAGGAAAAAGGGAGGAAATGCAGATTTCAAATGATTCTGTTTCCAATGATTTGAAACTTGTATTCAATGTCAATTTCTGGAAAAAACAATTTACATGAATATTTATTTCCTAAAAACACCCACTAGCGTAGGATAGTATTTTGACCAAATATAAAATTTAATCTCTTTTGAAAATAGCTTAGGAGTGACTATGTGATCCTTTTTACTAACTTAAAAGAACTGATCTTTCTAAAATATTTACTACATATGTTCCTATAATCTAGCTGCCAGCTGAAAGAAAGGATTTTCGAGTGCAGATTTCAGCTTGGTTTCTTCTGCACATGCCAACCAGAATAGAGTTTATTTAAATCAAAATGATAGTCAAAATAAAGAAGCCGCTTGGCAGTTTAATTAAACATTCCATATCAATAAATATGATTTATTAAATGAATGCCTTGAGTTTCACTGCAAAATCCTTTTGCAGGCTCACTACAAAGTAGATAGAAGCAGTATGAATAAAAAACAGCCAGCACCTTTTTCTAGAGATGAATTGATGTACTATACAATTCAATTAAGAGCAAGAAGTTCCTCTTCAATAGAACTATTTGCATAGTGAGGAGAAAATGGCTGTTGCCCTTAAGAAATAATTCTCCAAAACAGAGAAAAAAAAGTGTCCCTAGCTTTTACATGTGGTCGTCTGTTTATAAAATCACAGAAAAGTACACTTTTTTTTTTTAGTTGGAGTCTCACTCTGTTGCCCAGTCTAGAGTGCAGTGGCACACTCACAGCCAACCCAGTGTCGACCTGTTGGGCTCCAGCAATCCTTCGGCCTCAACTTTCCAAGTAGCCGGAACTACAGGCATGCAATACCACATCTGGCTAATTTTTATTATAGAGATGTGGTCTCACCAAGTTGCCCAGGTTGGTCTTGAACCTGTGGGCTCAGGCAATCCACTTGCCTCAGCCTCCCAAAGTGCTAAGATTACAGGTTGAGCCACCAAGCCCAGCCAAGTTCACATATTTTATAATCATGATGACAAATTATTAACTTTAGGAGCCTCTTGGGATTGCAGATTTAGTATCCTGGTGATATGGACTTTTCTAGAAGATTATATGGTTGTTACTATCATCCACTATAAATAACCACCAGTGTTTATTCTGCAGGTCCAAACCTTAAAGGTAAAATCAAGCTGAATCTCAATGTACTCTGTTTATTCGCTGTTCCAAGCCTAATTTCAAATCACGATGTAACCAAATAACACCGTCTCATCTTTCTGATAGAGCAGGTGAAGTGGGGGGAGTGTGGTGGAGGAGGAGAAGTGAAGATAAAGTCAGAAGAGATGAAATAGGTTTAAAACCCTGTAACAATTTTCAGACTTGGCTGATGTAAAGTTCTAAAGTTGTAAGTATAGACACTCAAACAAAATATATTATCTTGGCATGGAAGCAAGTAAAAATAACAGAAATACACAAGCAAACAGCAAAAATGAAAGTCATCACATGAATGACATACACTTTGCAGGACAGCATTTGGAGAGTAAGGAGAAGACAAAGGGATTGAGGATAGAGCCCAAGAAAGAAAGGGATGGCGGGGGCAGGGAACATAGAGAAAGAGATGAAAGGCTAACAGAAATGGGATGAGACAGTGGGAGGGCATGAGAGACAGACACACAGACAGAAAGACACTCCCAAACAGAAATTCTTTTAACAGAAAGACATGAAGAAACAGAGGCTGAGAGACAGACCTTCTCATAATAATTAGGCATCATTCCATCTTTTAAACTTTTCAACACCATTCTTTTTTAATTTAGATTTTTCATATCCTGGGTATATATGTTTGAAGGCATATTTTGAGTTAGCATTATGCATGTAATTGAATGATAATTATAGATTATTAAAGAAAGCAAACAGAAAAAGCCAGTCAGGCAACCTCATTCTGTTCTAAACAAAACTTATTTTTAAGGAAAGAAGTCAATCAAGGGTCAGATACTTATTAAATGGTGTTTTTCTTTCCGTACTTATAAAAAGAAATGTCATTTAATAAAATTGTTCCCTGAATGAATATTGATAACATTACTGGAATTTGATTCTAGATACATACAACCTCCTCCCCATGCCATTTCAAGTTAAGGATTAACCCCATTAGTCTACAATAAATCAAGTCCAAAGCACTATAACCTCCACTTTAAAATAGAAGCAAATGATAATCCGGAACTCAGCCAGAAATGTGTTTCTGGCTCTTCTGTGAGGCACCGTGCCATATGGCCCCCACAGCATTTTCAAACAGGGAAAAAGCAGATGTAAAAGCCTCCTGGGCTGACCATTGTTGAGACTGACAATTTATCTCTGACCATCTAGTTTCCATGCAATCTCAGAAGCATCAATGCTAATCGCATTGGAAGCCTTTATACGAATGCTTGGGCCTTGAAAGGCAAGCAGGGGAAAAGGTCAGGGGTATTTAACATAACTAAGCAGGGCTGGAAGAACACAGCAATAAATTAAAAAAGGGAAGACATCCAATTTATTGATGTCAGCCTCCTACCACATACTCTTACAATTATTCCTATTCAACTAGCTAGCCATACCTCTTTTGAGATTAAATACACTCATATACATAATTCCCCACTGCCAGAAACTATAATCATAAATAGAAACTACTCAAAAAAGGAAACACAGCAACAAGATGCTACATAATCTGCTTACCAAACACTACCATTAGATAAATACTTCATCTTTCAGATGCCAAATGAAAGAAGGGAACTCTTGGTTGCTTTCCATTTCTGGAGTGCTCTCAGAGCATTTTGCTCATGTGGGACAGTGAAACATAACGTAAGAGCACTGAATTTGAGTAGAAGACAGTGGTTAGGTCTCAGCTCTGTTGACAAGTCATTTACTCTCCCTGAACCTTATCAGTATAGAAGCTTCCCTACCTAGAAACTTCCATACATAGAATTAAAGTGAGCTATCAATAGATAGCATCAAGGGTCATGTACAGTCATTGTTCCTAGTTTAGGCACATTAAAACAAACACCATCTCATAGAGGAAGTTCAGATATCCCAGGTGCTGAGAATTACCTATATCAACTGTAAGACTATCACAGGCATATCTGCCTTAATTTATTTTCAGTGTTCTGGTATCCAAAGGAACATCTGTCAGCCAGGAAGACAAGAATATACCTAGTTCCAAATCTTCAACAACTTACTTAAACTATTTTGTGAGAATGCTATTTACTGCAAGCATAAATCCTGCATGGTCACTCTGGACTAACTAATGGCTTTAATTCATTTAATAGATCAATAATTATTTGTAAGAATAGTTCTAATTTCTAACTGGCTACGAGGTAAGAAGTATTAATGTAGTTCATTCAAAGGGAGACTGTGTAGCTCAGTGGTTAAGGGATACAGCTTCCAGAAGTAGACTGTATCCGGAGTTTGAATTCTAAGTTTACTAGTTACTGTGTTAACTTAATTTACCTGCCTTCTCTAAATCTCCATCTTCTCATTTGAAAAATTAGAATAACAATACCTAGTCAATATCTAATTCATAATGGTGATGTGATAATTAAGTGAAATAATTACAGATAAGAAAAAAAAGATAAAAAAAGAAAAAATAATAATAATTACGGATAATCCTGAGTAAGCCAGAGTACTTGGGCTAAAATAAGGACTTATATAATATCTTGCAAAAATCAACATTCATTTACATAAAGCACTCATATTGTTCTAATTCACATTCCCTTCATTAAGAAAAATAGCCCAGCCTTGTTTCCCATCAAGCCTAACAGGTTGACTACTTAGAGCTAACCAGCTTAGTCTTCAGGATAAATAACCATGAACAAGGAAAAGGATAAACCTGCCATTGCCAAGAAAGCCCAGAGTTTCCCAGTCAGAAGTTTAAATGAAAAACAGAAATCTTTAAAAATTAAAACATATATTTAAAATATGTTTAATTAATTAATTAATATAAATTCTGGTAACTGACACCAGGAAAATGGAAGTCACCGAAGTCAAGTCTTTCCACGCCTTCTTGACTTCTGCCCACCAGTCACCTAGCACCTATGGGTCTTCACTGCTGAGAAAAGAAGGCTGTCAGCATGGCAGGCTTCCCCTGGTGTTCTGTGCATTTTATTTCTTCTAGCTGCTGAACAGACAAGTTAGGTGAAAATGAGACAATGACAATGTGCCTATGAGGGTGTGACTGGCAAGAAGAAGCTGCTGCCGGGTGCAGTGGCTCATGTCTGTAATCCCAGCACTTTCGGGGGCAGAGACGAGAAGACTGCCTGAGCCCAGGGGTTGGAGACCAGCCTGGGCAACCTGTGAGACCTCGTCTATACAATAAATCAATAAAAAAATCAGCTGGGTGTGGAGGCACGCAAGCCTGTAGTTCCAGTTAATTGGAAGGCTGAGGTGGAAGGATCACCTGAGTCCAGTGGGTTGAGGCTGCTGTGGTTGTAAGCAAGCCACTGCACTCCAGCCTGGGTGACAAAGTGAGATTCCTACTCAAAAAAAAAAAAAAAAAAAAAGCCTCCAAAATATCTGTGGAATTCTACCTGCAAAATCAAACTACAAAAGTCATCCATTCTTTTTATTAACTTTATCTTATGCTCTATTTGTGATAACTGACCTGTTTCTCCTCTTAAGTAAATGCTTTCTCCTGAATATATAAAAGTAACATATGCTCACTGTAAACAATTTGAAAAATACAGAAAAGGATAAAGTAAAAATGTTAAAATATGTGCTTATTTCACCACCCAATGGTATCATATTTTGTCTCATTTTCTTGTCAGTCCATTTGTTATAGTCATACACCGATATGTATGGATATGAACACAGAAGTATATTAATAGATACAGATATTTTAACATAATCGAGATTGCATTCTATATACAACATTTTATTTCTTGTTAAAACCTACAATTACTGATTTTACTCATGCTTAAGTTTCTGTTCCCCCTTTCATGTTTTTCCTTGGTTTACTGATGGGGAAACATATATTTATAGTTATCCAGAGAGTCTTAAGCCTTTCAGAGGGAAGGGCTATCTATTTACATTTAATAGAGAATTAGAACCCATGAAGAGTTTAAATACTGAATTCTTAGTAGATGAATGTCTGGGGTTTGCTTTAAAATAATCTAGTTAAAAAAAAAAGTCGGGCTGAACAGGTGAAAAAAGAAAAATATTGGTTAAGTATTAGGGTTGGGTGATTAAAACACAGGTTCACAATAATGTTCTCCTTATTTTTTAGCATGCTTGAAAATGTCCATCATCAAGTATTTAAAAATAACTTTTAGAGAAGATGCTTTCTAATATGACCTTAACTTAGTAAGGGGATGTACGGCTCTTAATAAAAAAAAAAAATGCTCTGAGAAAACCTGTAACAAAGGCATCAGAGCTTTGTCTTAGAAATTATAAAGATATACACACTAGCTGCTTACTCATTCTTCAGAAACAAACTGTTAAGAGGTCACTGAGACACTAACTCTAAAGGATTATCACCTAGAGCTACCGCTTACCAAAAACAAAACAGAAAAACAACGCCAGAATTTCAGTTAGAAATTTCATTATTTATACCATTCTGACAGATTCTAGACCTGAACAATCATTTATTCAAAATATGCAAAAAGACTACTTACTCTTTGGAGAATTCTTACTGGTACTATAACCAATAGTCTTATGCAAACAGGCGACTATATTTCCACAAAATTAAATTACCGTTTTTCTACTTACTGACAAAATTTGACCATTTCCTTTTCTATATTATAAAAGAAAGCCTGCAAGGGCTACATAGCTCTTAACAACTGATGAGTATACTTTTTATAGTTGAGAAAATTCTTTTTAATTTTTCCTAATAAGGAAAAAATTACATCTAATATACAGGTTCTTTACATAACTGCAATTGCAGATACCAATGCTCTTTGTTTTCTCTCAATCCTATTCCAATTACTATAAAAATTGATCATAAAAACTGTTTCATTGTATGTGGCTTAAAAATAAAACATCTCATAATTCCTAAGAATAAAATAAATTTGAAAAGTAAAAGACAACTAGATGAGTACAAAGGTCCAAGTTATAGTCTTAGCATTCTGCCACTAATCAGTTCCGTAACTCAAAACAAATCACTTAATTTCTCAAATGTTTCCTCCACAAAATTTATTTTCATTCATTCAAGAGGAATTTCTTGAAGGCCTACAATATATGAGATTTTGTGAAAACAAAGAACAGGGCAGAAAACATCCTTGTCCCAATGCAAGGATTATGAGCAATCACAACAAAGTAGAGCAGTGGTACAACAGGAAAAGTAGAGGTCACTAAAGACACATCTGGTTTTATAAACCTAACAAGCACCCTAGATGGCTCTCTCTGCCCATCTGCCAATCAGCTGATCACTATCAGACTGACTATCTTCAAATGTCTCCACATCTCTGTCCCTATCACTACACTATCCCAGCTACCATCCTCTCTTTCCTGGTGCCTTGCAACTGCCTCCCAAAGTGGGTATACTCTAGCCCCCTCCACTTGATTCCACATTACAGTCAAAATAAACTTTTGAAAATGTAAATCTGAGCACGTGTGCCAGTTTCCCATTACCCTCAAATCAAATCTTTCAATGACTTCCCACGTGCAGATGGCAAGTGGGCATGGCATAATCCAGCCTCCACCTACTTCTGCAACCTCTACCCTCTCTATGCTCCTCCTTATTCTCTATACCGCAGCCACACTGGTCTTCTCTCAGTCCCTGGGCCTGTAAGGTCCTTCTCTCCACAGTGCCCTTGCACATGCTCTTCTTTCTGGCCTAGAATGCAATCACTTTTCATTTCCTCCTTGAAACCACTACTCATCCTTTTGTACTTAATTCAAAAGTTATGCCAGGCATGGTGGCATGCTACTTGGGAGGCTGAGGATCTCGAGTTCAAGACCAGCCTGGGCAACATAGTGAGACTCCGTCTCAAAACAACAACAACAACAACAACAACAAGTTATTTCCTCAAACAATGTTTCCTTTACTAAATCATATCCTTCTCTAATAGAATATCACAGTGCTGTATACTCCTCCTTTATGTAGAGGTACATACAGGCTGTCATAAGAACTCAGAGGAGTAGCAAATCTATTCTAGCAGAATCAGAGGTACCAGAAGAAATAATACATGAACTGAGTACTGAAGAAGGAATAAAAACCATGTGGAGAAGTGAAGGGCATCCAGGCAGTTATAGGTTTAGTAATGAAATATTACTACATAAAAGTAACTCAGAAACTGGCATGTCCCTTCTCTATAACCCTAGGGAACTTAATATACTGTGGAAAATATTGTAGTTTCTCACTGTATATCTGAACTAAACTGAATGACTAAATATAATTCTCCTAAAACAAATTAGCTACCATACAGATTTGGAAAAACAGGTTAAAAGCATGCCCCTCACAAGTAGTATTTATACAATCAAAAAGAATAGGATATAAAATGAACACCATCCTGTTTGCCAACACTGGACTTTTCTTAGGTAACTATTTTCCATTGTTTTCTACCCACTCCCCCTTACTGTTGATCATGGAGAGTAACTATATATAATTCGCAAAGGTTTTCATTGATATTTTAATGTTTGAGGGCCTAAAAAAACCCAATAACTATTAACAGTCTAAGAGTATTCCTATATTCAATTCATCTGCTATACTTCTATATGCTAAAAAACACAAATACAATAAATAAATAAGTGTGTTGCTTTTAAACTTTTTAATTAAAAATTTAACTCAGATACTAATCCGCTGAAATTTACAATTTTTCTCATCTAAAGAGAGAAGCATCCTACAATTTAAAAGGATAAAAATAAGGTCTTTTGAGAGAACCGTAATAGAGTATACCATAAACTTAGGTTAAGAGCATGCTATAACCCAATAAATATGTAATCGGCTTGTGGACAATAGCACAGCCATTTTAGTTTTCTGCTTTAAAACATAACCCGTAGCTGTTCAAAGTTTCAGTTATGGGAAAAACTGCAAAGCTCCAGTTCAAGCTTTAACCCCTTCCCTTGACCCACTTTCCCCTTAGCAACAACCAATCAGGTGCCAGAGGAAAATCACCTAAAGTTTCCAAATGTCTCTGCAACTTCACCAGCTAGTGGGTCAAGGTCGGCCCGAGTCAAGCTAGCCAATCCTCCACAATTGAGCTGACAACCAGAGGTTACTACCCAATTAAATGGTAACAAGACTGGAAAGTCCCCCCAAACTCCTCCTCCCTTTGTATAAAAGCATAAAAGGCATCTGCTTAAGGAAGTCAGGGCCTCTGGGTGTACTCCGCTACATCGGTTGTCGACAGAGGTCCAGGCTCGAGCTTGCAAATAAAGACCCTCTTGAACTTTCATCGGAATTGGCTCTTGGTGGTCTCTCGGATTGAACTTTCGGCCACTGCACTTTGGGACAGATACGCGATGACACTGGAGAGAACTGTTAATCCATTTCTCCACTGCCATGCAGAGTTATAAAATATGCTGCCCATATAAAGTAAACTGCATTAGAAACAATAGTAACAAGCACCCTATCACCCAGATCTTGGTCTCTAAATACAAACTGTACAATAAAAGAAACCAGGAAATCTTGAGAAAATGGTTGATTCCAGGGTCGGGACACAGAAAATATAAGATAAACCTAGAACATCTTGTGATTCCAAAGGCAAGTAAATGCTTTTTAAAAAATGGGGCTTATCAAAAGAACATAGGAGTCAACCTGAAGTAGCCCTAATGGCCAAAGTTAGAACAACTTAAGCAGCATATAATTTGACTATTTCTCTGTCTTCCTTCTTAAAATGTTACGCTGATATTAATAATGTCTATAAAAAGTCAAAGTCACTTTTCATCTTCTTCTTAACAAGTTCATTTTTCAAATCTTATGACAGTTTCATGACTTTATACTCTCTTTTATAAGACCTTTATCAAAAGGAGGACTTTTACTCTATCTTTAACATTGTTTCAGTATTAAGGAATGTAAGTACAACAAATGTTCCCTAGAATAATCAAATTGAAACATATGGAGTCCAGAATACTCAGAGAAGATGTGCAATCTGAGAGAATAGAAAGAACAAGGGCCTTGGAGTAAGACCTGAGATGAAACCTCGGTCTATAGCTTACTGGCTCTTGGAAACTAATCAAATTCTTTAACCTCTGTGAGCTTTAATCACTTAGTCCACAAAATGATATAAACATCACTTAACTTACAGTATTGTAAAGATTAAATGATTGCATACAAAATACTTGGCTTATGGAAAATCATTAAAAAAAATATTAGTTCCTCCTACCTTATTCCAATTCATTGCTAAAGAAGTATTCTCTGAAACATACCGATTAAAGTTAATGTCTGGGTAACTAGAATACTCTGATTTCATCTTAGCATTTCGGCGTGGAAATGTGCAGAAGAAAGCATTAGCTAAGAGACTGGAAATCTGTTCCTGTGACATTGTGATGGAATGATTCATCTTCTGTTTCAGGAGCGGTATTGGCTGACAGAAAACAAAAAAATACAGATGAGAAATAATTAGTTTAGCAATTTTGAAAGCAGAGGCACCAAATTGCATTTGCTAGATTAAGGCAGAAATAATTTCAGGCCACTCATGAATCCTTAAATCAACAATACTATTAAAGTCAAGAGCCATTTATCAGGGATTGTTGGAAAATGTACTTATTTGACAAACTACAGATTTCTAATCAATAAAAATGATAGTGAAGGGAACACAAAACATTATAATAAGTAATAAAAAAAGATTGCTTCAGTAAGTAAATAAAAACGCATTGCCTATGTAATAAAAAATTAAAACCAAAAAAATGAAACAAATATATGCAACATTCCTTCTGCTAAATTTTGTTCTTATTTATATTAAATATAAATATTGATATTAAATATAAAAATAGTTGGACAGAACAATTTTTCCTACTCCTAAATAAAATGATCTAAGGAAAATAATTCAATAAATAAGTCTTTTCCCCTATTCTGAATCATACTTCATGCTGACAATTTCTTTACGAGATACAATTTAATTTTATTAAAGCAGTTAAGAGAACCTATAAAAACTATCAGAGACTTATGTATAACTAGTAACAAGACAAGCATTTCCTAAATAATCAAACATTCCAAGCAAAGAAGAATGTAGTATACTTTTCCTTCCAATCTTTTATGTCTACAGTGTCTTCTAGTTTGTAACACCAAATTCACTGAACATTTATTGTCTCAGTATAATCCACAGGACTTGAGTACTGTATTCAGTTGATTTTATTCTGTTTTAAATGTTTAATTTTGTTCTATCTTAAATGTTTAATTTTAAAATGTTAAATGTGGCTGGGCTTGGTAGCTCAGCCTATAATCCCAGCACTTTGGGAGGCCGAGGAGAGTAGACTCCCTGAGCCTGTGGGTTCAAGACCAGCCGGGGCAACTTGGCGAGACCTTGTCTCTACAATAAATCAAAAATTAGCCAGGCATGGTATTGCACACCTGTAGTATTGCTACATGGAAGGCTGCAGTGGAAGGATCGCTGGAGCCCAGCAAGTCTATGCTGAGGTGGCCGTGAGCGTGTAATTGCACTCCAGCCTGGACGACAGAGTGAGATCCCAACTCAAAAAAAAAAAAAGTTAAATGTTTTAAAGTTGTTCTGGTAAAACCAAAGACCTATTACCAGTTTGCATATTAGCTATTAAGTTTCAAAATGCTCCCACATAATACTTGGAGATGTCCTTCCTTCTCCCTTTTAGTAAAACCTAGAAGTCAGAGTTCATCTGCACTACTGTGAAACCAGCATGCCTAGAGAACTCAGAAATCAACAACCGAAATAAACCTGAGGAAAGAAAGGCAAGACAAATCAAAATTACAATGCTGTAACAATTGACTTTTTCCTAAGTAATAGGAAATATACATCACTGCTAGAATAAGAGTTTCCCAGAAAAAATAAGTCTAAACTTGCAATTCAAGGATTCCTCTTGGAAAAATTCAAGGGCAAACAAACAAGTGAAAGGTGAAGTATTCATTTTCACTATGGTTCCAAAATTCCTCCTTTCAGGCCTTAGCAATCAGCATTTCTGAGAAAGAGGAAATAGGGAGCTCATATTGATCTCTACTTTCCATCCTATACATTTATTCATAGCCCAGCAATGAGTTTAGAGAAGGTGACAATAGCTTAAAGCAAACAGCTAATTGGTTTTAGTGAGAAATGAGTTTTTAAGTACCATTTACCTAGTTATCCAGAAAAATGATTTTAAAAATTAATGGTAAATATTTTAGGCTGGCCTGGCACGGTGGCTCATGCCTATAATTCCAGTACTTTGGAAGGCCGAGGTGAGAGGATTACCTGAGCCCACGGGTTTGAGACCAGCCTGGGCAACTTGGCAAGACCTCATCTCTACAATAAATCAAAAAATTAGCTAGGCATGTGTGCCTGTAGTTCCAGCTACTTGGAAGGCTGAGTTGGAAGGATCACCTGAGGCCAGCAGGCTGAGGTTGCAGTGGTCATGAGCGTGCCATTGCATTCCAGCCTGGGTGATAGAGCGAGAGACTCCGACTCAAAAAAATATATAAATAAATAATATTTTAGGCTTCATAGACTTTTAACACAAACATTTTTTGTCCCCCAAATAAGTAAAGAGTATAATTTTAAATAAAGGAAATAACTTCTGCTCACTTGGTAAGAAGAAAGGTCTAAAAACTCATTTGGGAAACGAGAAGACGTCAATCTTATTGCCAAGCATTCATCTAGATGAAATAAGAGGCTGTTTATTATGAAACAAGATATTTCAAAAAGTTTGCCAAAATTTGTTTCCTTTAATTTAAAAAAAAATCTAAAATTTACCTTTTAGATTTGGCCTAGAGTACTTTAATATGATAAATTATTAAGTATCAACATATACAATTTAGCTTGCCAAAAGATGTACTTGGATCTCAGATTGAAATCTTAACTTTCCCACCAGAGACTGACTTTTCAGGAGAGGGCAGAATACACAGAATTAAGATGTTCTCCCGCTTAATATGCTAATGGAAGAAGAAAGTTGTTCTAAGCCAGGACAAAAAGTTGGAGAGCCAGGGATCTGATTTTGGTTGTACTTGTTGATTATTATAACTTACAAGTTTAAATGCTTTTGAATAAAATTTTCTCATTAAATAAAATATGGAAACATTCCTATGCATGAGAGGGAGAAGAAGATTAAGTGATCCATACCAAAAGCCCACATGCTGATGATTATGAACTACACACTGAAATCAGAAAGTATTTAATTAAGCACCACACAAAACCCAGAGACATACAGAGTATCTCCCTTCAAGAAGACAATAATCTAGTGGTAGGAGATATATAATGACAAGAATTATAAAACAATGTGTGAATTACAATTTGAGTGCTACAGAAGGGAGAACTTGACTGGGACAGCCAGGAAAGTCTTTACAGGGAAAGTAAAAGACAGGCAGAGCTAGGAGTTAGTGAGAGATTTTACTACGTAAGAAAAGGAGAGAAAGGAAAAAGAATGAACATGGAATATAATTAAGCAAATAACTTCTAGCAGAAACAAGAAGTGCTTTAAAACATTTCCTCTGCCCAAGAGTTAAACATGTTTCAGACACAATTACTGTGGTAAAACTAAAGTTACATAAAATTGAAAGCATCACAGTAAAATGTTAACGAATGTGGCACACTGAAAAACATTCAGTGGTTCTCAATTAAAGGTGGCATGGCAGGCATTTGGACATGTGTGGGATGTTTTGTTGGTTGCCCCAATGGCTGTGTGTGTTTTTTTGGGGGGTCTCAATGACATACTGCAATGAGTGAGACTAACCAACACATTCAAAAACTATTCCACCCAAATGTCTGTAGGGCCCCTGTTGAACAACAGTGTTAGCAGAATTCTAGCTAGCATCCATGTGGAAAGGGGCGTTGGCCCTAGAAATAAAAGACAAAGACAAATTCAAGTCACTATTGTGAGAAACACAGGAAGAAAACTATGGAGAAGAAAACAACCTCCCCTATGGAGGTTTGAAAGTATGTTTGGGAATTCTTTGATATTCCTCCCTTTAAGAAGTGGAGTCATACCCCCTCACCCCTACTTCCTTGGGTATTGGCTAAATTTAGTAGCTAGCTTCTAAATGAACAGAAAAATAGCAGAAGTGATACTAGGTGTTTTGAAAAACCAGGTCATAAAACACATTGCAGCTTCCTCGCGCTCTCTACTATGTCATGAAGACATCCAATCCGCCTATGGAAAGGTCCTTGGCAACACCTCTGGCTGACAGCTATGTGAGTGAGCCAATTTAGAGGTGGGTCCTTCAGCTCTAAGTCAAACCTTCAGATAATTGCAGCCCTGGCTAACATCCTGACTGCAATCACAAAAGAGAGCCTGAGCCAAAACCACTCAGTCCAAATTCATGACCAAAATTTGTTTCAACAAAAACTGTGAGGTAATAAATGTTTATTAAGTCATTACATTTTAAGGTAATTTGTTACATAGCAATATATAATTAATGCACTCCAAACAAAAGAAAATAATAAGAGATTATTTTACCTGTAAAAGTTAAGAATGAGCCATAAACTCATTTGTTAAACATCACACTGGGGGAGGATGAGAAATGGGCACTATTAAGCCATTTTGAAAATGAAATACTCCAAGTCCATTAGTATGTTTTGAAATAATGACTACTTTTTTAAAAAGTCAGATTGTTTAAACAAAGAGAAAAAAGACTGAGTAAATAAGCTTCAACAGTGTAAATTAAAGCTCAGAAATTGAATGCTGTATTTTTAATGTCCTTTTGCAGCATTCTCTCTACCCTCTAAACTTTTCCTTAACAAAGCAAAATTATCTTACTCTGGCAAAAACTGTTCCCCATCTCTCTCTTTGACCTTGGCTATTAGAGTTCAAAGGAAATTCAATTTTGAGTCTCAGGAAAGCTACTGAGGAAGTTTTATCCACTAACCTGGGTACAAATATTTGGCAGACAGAGTGCAATTTTCACCATATCAGGCAAAATGGACTGATACAAATGTTGAGCTTCTGCTTCTTCAAGTACCTGAAACCAATAAAATAAGTTACATGAATAATAACCACTGAATATGTTTCTTAAGAAATTATGTATCTGCTTTTCATGGAATCCCATAAGGTGGCACATTATCAACATCACCAAACACATGTAAAAGTACACCAATAGGTACACCGATAAACTTATAAATTCTTTTCCAAATGTATATCATTCACTTTAATCCCCTCTTAAAACAAATTAAGTATCCCAAATATCAAATATTCCTCACACACAACTAAAATACCTGCAAATGAAAACCAGTAAATTTCTGCCCTTAGTTTACAACTAAAAACTGCAAGACCACAAAGCACTCTCTTTTAGAAGCCCCATAAGACCTATCTAGCTGTAACAGTCTATAATTTAAAGAAATCATCATAAAAGACACACTAATTACTTCAGAGAATACTGTATGGGTCAAATCTAACCTAATGGGTAATAAACAATGAGGTTTCTTATAGCTTTAGAATTTTCCTTTTCTAGGCATCCTTGGGAAGTTGAAATGACAATTCCCATATCATAATTTGAACCACAGCACAGATGACATTCATGGTTCATTTTTGTCTTTGATAATTTCCTGTCTCAATAAGTCTTTTACTTCAATTTTCTTCCAAACATCATAGAATTTCTTTAAAGTATTGAAAATGACAACTCTTAATTTAGAGATACCACATATACAGTCATGAATGGCAGAAATAATCTATCTACTTAAAACAAACTTTAAATAAAGGAAGTTCCAGTTATAATCCACTCTGATCTTGTCATTATTCCAGAAAAAAGAAAGCTGAGGCCAAGGAGGTTATCTGATCATGCTAGATTGAGATGATCAATTAGCAACTAAATCAGAACAAGAACCCAGGTGTTCTGGTCTCTACAGCACAGCCTTCCCCACTTCCCTACATGACTAGTGTTTGAAAATGACGAGGAAACAGACTCTTCACAAAAACCTCTAGATTTTCTTTGCTATTGAGAGCGAAGCAGAAATAAAGATAAAACCATTTGTTTATCTGCAGTTGGACAGGTTATGTATGTAAATAGAAAAAGTAACAAAGATAATTTATATTTGATCTGGTTTTTGGCTCGTGCCTGTAATCCCAGCACTTTGAGAGGCTGAGACAGGACTGCTTGAGCCAAGGAGTTTAAGATCAGCTTGAGCAACATAACAAGACCTCCTGTCTACAAAAAAGTTAAAAAAAAATTAGCCAGGAATGGTGGCATACACCTGTAGTCCAAGTTACTCAGGAGGCTGAAGATGGAGGATTGCTTGAGACCAGGAGGTCAAGGCTGTGGTGAGCTGTGATTGTGCCTCTGTACTCCAGTCTGGGTGACAGAGTGAGACCATGACTTAAAAAAAATAATTTTCTTTCATTTATACTAAAGTTCTAAAACCCAACCTTTGTTTACTTCTCTCTTTAAATTAAGATAGTGGAAAAATAAATAAATAATTGAATTATAAAAAAAAAAAAAAGACAGTAGGAAAACGATATTCAAAATAAACAGGAAAATTTTTGCTGTTCAAGGAATTTGGGATTCAATTAATCATAAGTATATAGCAAGTTAAGTAAGTGAACAAAAGACAATTATTAATTGTGAGGAAAATAAAAAGTTGTACAGGAGGGGCAAAGCAACCATAGCTTACATATGAGTAGTTTTTATACCATCCAAATAAAAAACCAAATAGTGATGTAACTGAAATGGATAAGAGAACTATAGTGAGAAAATGGAGAGGCAGAAGTAAGGCTTGTGCTAGTGAATGAGGCAAAGTATGAACAAGAGCTAAATCCTAATCTTCTACAGTGGGAAGTCAACACACAGTTTTTTAAATAAAGATAAAAGGTAGAGTTAAATGGCTGCCTCTTTTTAATCAGTGTCTTTAAATCTACTTGAAAGAAAAAACTAAATTTTAAAAAATTATACATACATAGAAGACATTCCACTGTTTTAGAGGTATACACTAAAGATACTGGCTTTCCTATACCTGAAAGTGTATAAAATATTTTAATACATTTGTTTAAAATATTCAAACTCTTCTTATGATTTATCTTTAATTTTTTTTTAAGAGACAGCGTCTCACTCTGTCACCCAGGTTGGAATACAGTAGCGCTGTCATACCTCACTGTAACCTTGAAATCCTGGGCTCAAGTGATCCTTCCCATCTCAGCCTCTCAAGCAGCTAGGATTACATGTCTTTTTGCTTTCTAAAACTCTTTCTTTTGAAAAAATTATAGATTTGGAGGACATTACAAAAATACTATAGAGGTTCAGTATGGCTTTCATTCAGTTTCCCTCAATGGTTATATTTTATATAACTATGGCATACTATCAAAGCCAGGAAATTAATACAGGTAAAATGTTTGTGAATCTTTCTATGCCATTTTATCATGTGTATATAACCATCACCAAAATCAAGATACAGAACTTTTATCATTTTCTTTTTGTTTCAAGAAACTCTTTTAGACATTCTTTTAGGTTAAGTCTGCTGATTACCAATTCTTTTACTTTTTACCTTCATCTGAGAATGTCTTGGTTTACACTTTCTAAAGAATATTTTCATTAGAGATAGAATTTTGAGTTGACATTCTTTTCTCTCAGACCTTCAAAAATTTTGTGCACTTCTTTCTGGCCTCTGTGATTTCTGATGAGAAATCCACCGTCAAACTGTTTTGCCATACAGGCAATGTGTCATTTTTTAAACTGCTTTCAAGAGTTTTTCTTTGCCTTTAGTTTTAAGAAGTGTGACCACAATATATTTTGGCATGAATTTATTTAAGTTTATTTTATTTAAGGAAAAAAGAAGATTCACGACAGAAAGACCTACTATTGGCAAGTTCCTCAAAAGAAAAAAAACCCCCAAAACTGCCAAACTTTATTTTCATATTTTTAGAGACAGAGTCTCACTCTGTCACCCAGGCAGGAGTACAGTGGCATGATCACTAGAGCCTTGACCTCCTGGGTTCAAGTGATCATCTCAACTCAGCCTCCAGAACAGCTGGAACTAGCATGTGCCACCACACCTGTCTGTCTGTCTGTCTATCTATTTAATGTAGAGATGTTATCTATCTATCTATCTATCTATCTATCTATCTATCTATCTATCTATTTAATGTGGAGATGTGGTCTCGCTATGTTGTTTAGGCTGTCTTGAACACCTGGGCTCAAGCACTTCTCCCATCCTGGCCTCCCAAGTGCTGGGATTACAGGCATAAGCCACCACACCCGGTCTTGTCCTTATCTTTTAAAACTGGCATATGAGTAGCAGCTACTGTGCTCTGCTGACAATATCACTTATTTATCTGATGAAGCATCACTGCACTGTACTTCTTCACAAATATCAATGCTATAGACCTGTCTAATGCTGCTTTGGAAACACAAATGAAAACCTAAAAAATGCCATTTGAGAACACAACCAACTCAACTACTATTTAAGATGAAATACATAATCTAAAAAATTAGCATGATCTTATGCTTTCTCACCTCTTATTATCTCTTTGCACCAGCAACTTCTATCTATTAATCTCTACAATGTATTAAACTATACAATGCAAACTGCAATGCACGCAGAAAAAAAGTTTTTTAGAACTAGAAATCAATTAGAGGCACAGTGGCTCTGCCTCTAATCCCAGCACTTTGGGAGGGGGAGGTGAGAGGATTGGCTGAGCCCAGGGATTTGAGAACAGCCTGGACAAGTTGGTGAGACCTCGTCTCTATAATAAATCAAAAAATTAGGTGGGCATGTTGGTGTGCACCTGTGGTTCCAGCTATTTGGAAGGCTGAGGTAGAAGGATTGCCTGAGCCCAGGTCAAGCATGCAGTGGAACACCAGCATGTGCGACAGGATAAGACTCCAACTCAAAAAAAAAAAGAAACAACGAAAACTAGAAATCATTTCTTAACTTCAAGAAAAGCAAGAGGTCAGGTGTGGTGGCTCACACTTCCAGGTATGGTGACTCAAGCTTATAATCCCAGCATGTTGGCAGGCCTAGGCAGGACTGCATGAGCCCAGGAGTTTGAGACCAGCTTAGGAAACACAGCGAGACTTTGTCTCTAAAAAAAAAAAAAAAAAAAATTTAGTCAGATATAGTGATGCATGCCTGTAGTTCCAGCTACTTGGGAGACTGAGGTAGGAAGATCACTTGAGTCTAGGAGTTTGAGACTGTGGTGAGCTTTGATTGTACCACTCCAGCATGGGTGACAGAGTGAGATCCTGACTCAAAAAAAAAAAAAAGAAAAGAAATAAAAGAAAAGAGCCCTTGGTCAAATATTCTATAACATATAAAAATAAATATGTAAAAAGGGAAGCTGCATTAAATTCTCCCACAAATAAAGCCCTGCCCTCTAGAGGACAGTCTGCATAAATAATTATATGCAGCAAGTATTTGTGTGTGTGTGTGCATACCAACTTTTTACTCTCATCCTACAAACCGATTGTGTGTATGTTTCACTCAGAATTAATACAATGAATTTCAATTATAATTATATTTTGTCCATCTCCTCTCCTTATGGATCTGTTCATTCTTCATTCAATTGGCTGGTAAACAAATTCATGAATATCTATTATATGCCAGGCACTGTGCCAAAAGAATAGTAAATAAGAACAGACATGGTCACTGACCTCATAAATCTCATGGCAGAAAGTCCTATGCTCCCTCTGTGACCCCAATACGTCAGTCCTAACCTTGAAGGATAGAAATAACTGTAACCTCATCATGACTGTGGAGAAGCTATCTTTCTTTCTCCCTTCAGCAAATAGAAACATAGGCAAGCTATTAAAATAGATGAATTGAATTTGCTAACTATCGAAACATTATAAATTATTTAAATGTCTACAAACATAGACACAGAAAGATATTTGCTTGATTTTTCTTTCTGAGAATATTTGATCAACTAAAATTGTTAAATGTGCTCTAATATTTATTAAAGACATGTATGACTACCATACTTGACACAGAACGTACTAAATAAATATTGACTATTTCATTTTGAATTAACAAGTAGCACAAGTCATACCATTTTCACTATTGGTCTAAACCTACAATTTTTTTTTAGAAAGCAGGATTTATTAAGAGGACAGAAAAGTTCCCACAGTGGGAGGGGACCCAAAGTGGTCAAAATTTTCAAAAAGTTACCCATAATCTTCTTTAATTAAAAAAATCAAGTAAAATAAAATAAATGGCCCAGAATATCAAATTTTATTAGATAATTTTTCAATATAAGGAGTATATCACTAGGTGTGGTGGCTCATGCTTGTAATCCCAGTATTTTGAGAGGCTAAATTGGGAGGATTGCTTGAGGCAAGTAGCTTGAAACCAGCCTGCGTAACAGAGCAAGACCCCATCTCTACACAAAATAAAAACTGAAAAAAGAAGTTAGCTGGCTATGGTAATGTATGACTGTAGTCCTAGGTACTAGAGAGGCTGAGGTGGTAGGATAATTTGAATCCAGGAGTTTGAGTCTACAATAAGTCATGATGGTGCCACTGAAATCCTGGGTGACAAAGCCAAGACCCTGTCTCTAAAGCAAACTTTAAAAATGAAGTACATCACTTCAAAATCTAAATAGAGAAAAAAATTACATAATCCCATAATCCTAATATTTATTAACATAACCAATATTTACCTAAGTGTTTCTCTTTCTTCTTACATAGGTGGGTAAATCAATTGAAATTATGTTGCTCAAACAATTTAGCATGTATTTTTTCACCTAATATTGCAACAAAAGCATTTTCCTTATTGCTATATAATCCTTATAAACATCATTAAGAGCAAAATGTTTTAAAAAGTCATGCATTTTCACCGTAGAAAATTAACAAGAAAAAAGAAATATTACCCATAAACCCACTGCCAAGACAGCATTGCTATTTTAGAATATATCCTTCCAAGCTACTATCTATTAAAGTTGTTTATTTTTGTTTAACTTAACATAGTGGACATCTTCAACTAGACATGGCAGCTCATGCCTATAATCCCAGGATCACTTAAGACCAGCTTGAGCAATAGAGCGGGACCTCATCTCTACACACAAAAAAATCAACAAATTAGCCAGGCGTGGTGGCATGCACCTATAGACCCAGCTACTGAGGAGGTTGAGGTGAAGGATCACCTGTGCCCAGGAGGTCAAGGCTGCAGTGAGCTGTGATTGGTCCACTGCACTCTAGCCTAGGAGAATTTATAGTCAATGAAATAAACACATTTTAAGGGCACCATTCAATGACTTTTTAAACCACATACACCTGTGTAACCCAAACTCCTATCAAGATACAGGGCACTGCCATCATCTTAGAAAAGTACCTCATGCCCCCTCCCAGGCAAACCCTGCCCCCACACCTCAGAGATTATCACTGCTCTAAACCATAGGACATGCACTATTTTGTATAAGGTTTTTTCTTATTTTTACTCAGCACAATGTTTTTGAGATGCACCTATGTTGAGCACATCAGTAATTTGTTCCTTTTCATTGCCTTTTATTATTTATTCCATTGTATGAATATACTGCAATTTATCTTTCTCTTGTGACACCTGAGCTCTTCCCAGGTTTTGGTTATTATAAGTAAAGCTGTAAACATTCTTCTATAAAGCTTTTGGCATACATATGTTTTCATTTCTCTTACATAGGTATAGAATAAATCAATGGATAATATGGCAAGAATGCTTAGTTTTCTAAAACCAGCCAGACCTTTTTCTAACATGGTAGTACATTTTAAAACTCCTAGCAAAAAAAGTATGAGTTTAGATTGCTCCGTATCGCTATCTACATCTGTTCTTTTTCATTTTAGTCTTTCTAGTGCTGGTATACCAATATCTCATTCTAGTTTTAATTGGCATTTTTCCAGCAACAAATATTACGCTTCTTAAAATGTGCTTATTGGCCATTCGTAAACCTTCCTTTGTGAAGTCTTTTAAACTTGTTTGCTCATTTTTTAATGTGGTTGTCTTTATTTCTGAATTACAGTTCTTATTTAATATATAACCCTTGTCTGATAAACATTTTCTCCCTATCTTTAGCTTGCCTATTTTCCTAGTGTCCTTTATTGACAAGTATTTATGAATTTTTTATTTTATGGTTAATGCTTCCCATGTCCTAAGAAATCATTAAATTATTGTCCATCCCCAAACTACAGAGATGTTTTCTTCTAGAAGCTTTATAGTTTTAGCTTTTGCATGTATAATTTAGAATTATTTTCTATGTATACCGTATGGGAAGGAATGAAGCTTTAAAAAAAACCCCACATGGATATCCAGTTTTTTCAGCACTATGTTGAAAAGTCACTTCTTTCCCCCATCATATTGCTTCAGCACCTTTGTTGACAATTAAATGATTGTATAACCATGAGTCTATTTCTAGGTTTACTACCCTCTTCTATTGGCCAATTTGATTCTTATGTTGGTATCATACTGTATAATTTCCTTGAGTTGCTGTGACAAAGTACCACAAAAATTTATTCTCTCCAGTTCTGAAAGCTAAAAGTTTGAGATGAAGGTGTCTGAAAGCTCCCTCTGAAGGCTCTAAGGAAAAATTCTTCCTTGCTTTTTCCAAGTCTGGTGGCTTCCAGCAATCCTTGGGGTTCCTTGGCTTTCAGATGCACCTCTACCTCCATCACCACATGAACTTCTTCCCTCTATGTCATTGTCTCTGTGTCCTTTCATCTTTTTTTTTTGAGTTAGAGTCTCACCCCGTCACCCAGACTGGAGTGTGGTGGTATGCTCCCGGCCACTGCAGTCTCAACCTGCTGGGCTCCGGCGATTCTTCTGCCTCAGCCTTCCAAGTAGCTGAAACTACAGGTGCGTGCTATCACGCCCCGCTAATTTTTTATTTATTGTAGAGATGAGGGCTCGCCAAGTTGTCCGGGCAGGTCTCGTACCCGTGGGCTCAGGCAACCCACTCACCTCGGCCTACCAAAGCGCTGGGATTACAGGCTGAGCCACTGAGCCTGACTGTCCTCTCATCTTAAACGGACATCAGTCACCTGATTTAAGGCACACTCTAATCCAGCATGACCTTATCTTAATTCGTTACATCTGCAGAGACTTTATTTCCATATAAAGCCAAATTCTGAGATTCCAGGTGGATACAAATTTTATAGGGACACTGTTCAACTCACTCTACATACTGAATTGGTTAATGTAACCATTATAAGTATCTGAAGCAATGTAAGTTTGCTAACGTTGCCCTTATTGCTTACAATTTTTTTTCTATGTGGGGTCCTCTGTGTTTCCATATAAATCGTAGAATCAGTTTTGCATTTTCTACAAAAAGTCTGCTTGGTACTATGATTGGAATTGCATGTAGGGCAAACATACATCTTAACCATACCGAGTCACCCAGTTCACAAGCATGGTAGATCTTTTCTTATTCAGGTTTTCTTTAATTTCTTTCAGCAATGTTGTAAAGTCTTCAAGGTATAGTTCTTACATGTTTTTGTTAAATATATCTCTAATTATTTTATGTTTCTTTTTTTTTTTGAGTTGGAGTCTCACTCTGTCGCCCAGACTGGAGTGCAGTGGCCGCTCCCGGCCACCGCAACCTTGACCTGCTGGGCTCCAGCGATCCTTCTGCCTCAGCCTTCCAAGTAGCTGGAATTACAGGTATGTGCTACCACACCCAGCTGATTTTTTGATTTATTGTAGAGATGAGGTCTCACTGCCCAGGCGGGTCTCGAACCTGCGGGCTCAGGCAATCCACTCACCTCAGCCTCCCAAAGCACGGGATTACCGGATGAGCCACCAAGCCCGGCTTATTTTATATTTCTTAATGCTTTTTTTAAATTGAATTTTTAAAATTACTGCTAGCATACAAAAATACAATGAGGTCTGTGTACTGACTTTATGTCCTGCTAAATAAATACCCTTATTAGTTCTAGTACTTGTTTTCTAGATTTCTTAGGTTTTTCTTCATATACATGTCAACTGTAAATATAAACAGCTTCTTTCTTTTTGATTTCCATACATTATTTCTTTTTCTTGCCTTACTGCATTGACTAGGATTTCCAGTACAATGTTAAAAAGATTGAGGAGAGTGGGTATCTATGCTTCTCCCCTGATCTTTGGGAAGAGCATTCATTGTTTCAGTATTAAGTATGATTTTAGCCACAGATTTTTCACAGATACCCTTTATCAGATCAAGGACATTCCCTCCTAGTCCTAGTTTGCTAACAGTTCTTTACACTGAATACGTACTAAGTTTTGTCAAGTACTTATTTTATGTCTATCAAAATAACCATTTGTCTTTTAAAATTTGAATCCAACTTTGCACTTCTGAAGTAAAACCCACTTGGTAATAAAAATCCATACTTTACATATTACCGGAATTAATTTGCTGACATTTTATAGTCTTTGTCACATACTAGTATCAGAGGTATGCTGGCTTTATAAATGAGTTGGAAAGCGCTCACTTCTATTTTCTCAGAGTTCTCATAAAATTAGTATTATGTCTTTGTTAAATGTTTGGGAGAACCAATCAGTGGCTATATAGTAACCAATTTTTAATAGGATATATTTTAATAACTATTAATCCTTTGTCTCTAATATATGTTAGAATATCATCCCATTTGTCACAAAATTAACAGTTTTATTAACTTTATTTTTAATATCTATAATAAACAGTACATTTGTACCTCCGAAGCACTGATCCTTCTTCAGTTTTATATTTACCCATTCTATCACTTGTGTGCTACACTCTAGTGATACTGAACGATTTGTACCTCCCTAAAGTACCACTGACTTCATCGTGTACTGTGATCAATCACAACCTTTTGATCCTATTTTCTCACTCATTAAATGAAAATATCTATCTTGCAGGGATGCGGTCTAAATTATAAGCTTTTCAACAAATAATAGTTACTATATTGATGATGATGCATTATTTTACCCTCTGCCTTGTTTAACATTTTATTAGCATTAAATACTAATTATACTTCATTAGTATAATAGTACTACTATATGAGTTCCCATCTCCCTGTGAAGCCTTCCCTGACTTGCCTAATTGCTCCTTCCTCTGACTCTATAGCCAAATGCACATACTTATATTAAAGCACTTATTGCAGTTATTATAATTATATATTTACATGTTATTCTCTCTCCTTTAATCTGTGAAACACTACAAAAGCAGGGATTGTGTTTTAAACATACTGTATCTCCAATATCAAGAACAGTGTATAACTCATTATTATTTGCTTAATAAAGAACTGATGAAAATGAAAACATTATATTTTACCCTGAAAGTACCCTGCAAGACAGAAAGGATAAGGGCATCTAGAAAAACTAAAGCTCAAAGAAGGTAAAGCAATTTGGCCACATTAAAAAACTCAGAGGCATACATTGGGTCTAGAGACCAAGGCTTTTCTTCCCAGGCTCACAAGGAAGGGTATAAAAGGAGCGTTGGCCAAGAAACTGGAAGAGTAGTTATAGGCCCAGATCTGCATTTACTCTATATTAACCACAGGGGAAAAAAATCCCTAAATTCTTTATTTTCTCATCCATAATAAGGATGATTCTACTATAACTGTTTAACTTACAGAGTTATGAAGGCCCAAATAGAACAGTGTTCTATAAATTCTAAAGCTTCATATACAAATGAAAAGTATTATAATCTAATGGGTCAGCAATTCACAACCTTTCTAGAGCCTCCTCCTTCTTTTCGCCCCCACATCAATTAACTAAGTCCTATTGATTGATCCAGCAGGACCTCACATATTCATTTCCTCCTCTTAATCACTACTAAACTACTCTGACTCAGCCCTCATCTAGTCCCACCAAGATTACTTCAAAAATCTAACTGCCGCCCTCCTGCTAGCCCACCTTCAATTTCTGCCCAAATATACCCTGGTGTGTCTCTGCTCCACCTCAAAACTTTCAATAGTTTTTTGCTGCCTTTTCAATACAGAACAAATTTCTTGAACTAACAGTCAAGCTATCTTGCCACAGATGTTTACCTAGTCTTATTAAGCACTCACATACATACACATGTGTGTGCCTGTGCGCACACAGACACACACACACACAACCTTCTGTGCATCCTACATTCTAGGCAACTCAGCACTTCACTCTCCAATTGCACCTGGGCTTCCACAGATATAATTTCCTCTACTTCTGGAATATCTTTACTCCTTAATTCTAAAAATTACCTAACATCTTGATATCTTACTCAACACTAGACTTGAAGCATTGAGTTTATCCAAATTTCCTCTCCAGCTAGAAGGCAACTGTCCTTGTAATTTATTTGTACTTATTTTCACAAGACACTTAAGACTTCCTGCTTTAAGTTGTAGTTATTTATGAACATGCTTTCTAGCCCTTACTAGACGTTCTTTTGGGCCAAGATTTATGGTTGACTCACCATGTCTAGTACAGTGATGTTCATATGTAATAGTGTCAATAAAAATATGATAAATTAACTGACACATTTTATCTAGGTTAGCTGATTTTACAAAATTCACCCTCTTCCTCTCCACTACCTTTCAGAATATCTACTGCTTAACAAAAATACTACAGTTTTGAATTTTTTTTACAGTTAATTAAACTGTATGTAAACTGAGCTTTCTATACCGTAAGCTTACTAGAGCTACTTCTAGAGTTGCCCAAATGTGAGACAAAGGTTCGTATTTCAAAATTTTTAAAAAAATACACGAGTATTAACATATTTAAGATCCACTTATTCTTCAGGCATGTTTTTACAGTAAAATAAAAGTAAATGCTAGAAGAAAAACAAAAGTCATGCCATTAAATTATGTGAAGGTAAAAAAAAAATCAACTGGAGGGGGTGAAAGTTTCTAACATTTATCTGTGCACGACTCAAGCTGACACTTTGAAGAGAAGAATATGACAGCTTACAAGAAAACAAACTCACTCATTCCCCTTAATTTCTGAAGGCTTATGCAAGTCTGACAGGCCAGACACAGGGTGATCTCTCATGTGTATCATCCATGACAATTACGGTTTCAATAAAAATGTTTTCTAAATTTTAATAAGGCGCAATCAGTTTTCAGGAAATAGCTAGTCGAATATTTTCACATTTACACAGGCATATTTCACACATTAGCAGCTAACTAATTCATAAAACTAAATAAGACTATGGACAAATTGTATTTCATAATATCAGGAGAGGTACAAAATGAATGTGGTAGCAGAGGGCAAAGTGATGTGAAAGGCCAAGTGCTCCCAGGAGTCAGCAGTGATGACACATGAAAAGTGCTAGGTTGAGGAGTTACCCTGCCTCTCTACTTTCTTTCAATTGGTTTTCCTCTTCAAACAGCTATGAAAAGTTTCCCTATGAATTTTCAAAGTGCTATGACTCAAATCTGGGAAATGTTGATAAAAATCACAGCTCATTGCAAGCTTTTGAAATAATTTGCTCTAAGGATAGATAAATGTTACAGAGTCTTTAAAGTATTTGTTCTGTAATTTACTCTAGAAATAATCTGCATTTGTCCTTATATTAATTTGACAGTTATTTAGTACTGGACAAGTCAGGCTGCTGGAAATACTTGTTTCCTCCCCAACAGTGGTTGCCAGCAGAAGGAGAAAAAAATGAAAAAGAGTGTTAAGTGATGGAATCCCCTTTCATTCTTAATCTCTCCTCCCATTGCCTAGCTGTGATCAGTTAATACAAGGAAGAGGGGGAGGAATTAAGGGAGAAAGTCCTCCTGCCAATCCTCACCACAATCCCACTTCCAACCTTTTCTAGTCACTGTTCTGTTTCTAATGACAGAACTTCACACTAGTTTCTCATTTCAAAAAACAAGCCATCAGAGGCTTAAAATTTACAAGCTCTTGCGAAAGGGGTGGAAATTTCACCCTCATGATTCCTAATTTCAAATAATTAACAACTAATCTGGGAACACAACCAGTTTAGAATTAATATCATCATCCAGTTCTTGCAACAAAATATCCTCTAATCAAAAACAACCACACTATTTTCAACACAAATGTCATTAGATTAAACATGAAGAATAGAACTGTGTAGGTTTATAAAACATGAAGGAATCTCTTCTCCAAATAGTACTTACTATACAATCACTATCTTTTTTCATGCTAATAATAAAATAGAGTATTCTTACCCTAGAAAAGATAAAACATAATAATATATCCTCATTATCCTCCGTCTCCAAAGAATTTACTTCTCAGTACTGTTATGGTAGATGTTTATTCCTTAGAAAATAAACCCAGAGGAGGACAAGATGATCTGATAGGTCTTTCCTATCTCACTTCTATTACTGTATGACTACACAACCATATCCATCAATAACTTTTGCAAACACCACCAAACCACAATGCTATTATATACAAGACAACAGATATTTTCAATATCATATAGTCACATACTATTATCCATCTTTATAGACAGGCAATCAAACTCAACATGACAAGATTTCAGAGAAACAGCTAATGGGGATGTGGGTTTTCTAGTCCTAAGCAAAAAGAACTTAAATTGTCCAAGAAATATAGGTGAGCAGTAACTTCAATCCTTTTTCTTTTTTTGAGTTGAGGTCTCACTCTGTTGTCCAGACTAGAGTGCAGTGCCACAATCACAGTTCACTGCAGTTTTGACCTTTTGGGCTCAACAATCCTAGCGTCTCACCCTCCCGTATAGCTGGGACTACAGGCACACACTACCACACCCGGCTCTTTTTTTCCCCTTTGAATTTTTTGTAGAGATAAGGTCTCTCTATGTTGCCCAGGCTGGTCTTGAACACCTGAGCTCAAGCAATCCTCCTGCATCAGTCTCCCAAAGTGCTGGGATTAAAGGCATGAGCCACCATGCCTGGCCAGTAACTTCAATCTTTTCCTATAGCTTACACTTTCAATAATAAGGTTTTCTGAACTATAAAGAAGTGCTTTAAAAGTATTTATTTTTACATAATTTTTAAGATAGTTCAATATTAGTATAGCAACTCATACACTACTTTTAAAATTTGCCCTACAAATAAAGCAATATGCATGTAGACATATTATAGTGCTTAATTATTAATTTAATTCTTAAATTATCCAGCATAAATTAGTACTCAATATTACAGTATGAACTTCACTCTTATTAAGGCTGAAACAAAACTAATTTTCCCAAAAGGTTTGAGGAACACCCCTTGGTAGCAGATTCTTTAGAGAAAAAAATAAAAATACAACTGCATTATTAGTTAAAATAAATTACAATGAAAATATCTTTTAAAAAATTGACCAAGTTCCACTCAGCAACTCAATTATTTCAGGTAGCATCCAATCTAGAAAAACTTCAAAATGTGATCAAAGAATGTTGAGAAATCTCAGAAGGTATCTAACCTGTCAGTCGCTTTTATGTAGAAAGATGATGGCTGATGCAGAAGGAACCTTAGAGACAACCCTAGAACAGTGCTATCCAATCTAATTGTCTGCAATGATGAAAATGTTCTATATCTGTGCTATTCAAGATAGTAGCCACTAGCCACATATGGCTACTGGATATCTGAAATGTGGCTAGTGACACTGAGGAACTGAATTTTAAATTTTATGTCATGGCCACATATAGACAGAGGCTACTGTTTGCACTCCACAGAACCAGTCCTATTTGCTACTCTACTCCAATTAAATAGTCATCAGAGCAATCCAAGGAAGAAGACTCAGGAGTTCCAGACATATGTAGATACAACTACATATGACTAAAACTGCAGCTTTTTGTTTAGGGATTTTAAAATACATCTAATTTTGCTTAACTGCATCAGGTTACTTTTGGTAATGGCAATTCACTGTAAAATAAGGATGAGTTTGAAAATGGTCAAATATTCCTCTTGAAATAATTCCGGTTTACACCTTATAAAGGACTGAGGATTTGTGAGGACTGGTGTAGTACTTTGCTATATCAAATAAAACACATTAAGAGCTCAGGTTCAATCAATCATTGGAGCATTCATTCTTTTTTGCCTGTAAGAAATTAAAGAGGTAATTTGGCCCCTGAAGTGTGGATTTGCTGAGCTCAGGAATCCAGGAAACAGAATAGCCCAACAAGTCCAGTTTCTACCTTCTACTTAACTCCAACCGTATGTTGCTACTTAGTCCAAACACATACTGAGCACCCACTTTTTCTGAGACATCAGATACAGCACTGTGAGGAATAAACACAAAGATAAGCAATGCAAGGTCTCTTTCCTCTAGAAACTTACTACTTTTTAGGGTAAAAATGCTATATAACAAATATAAAGATTATATATACTGGCCTTATCTTTTGTCTCTATCAACGTCAAATGGTCAGCAACCACCTTATACAAATATTTCCTACATCTCTCAATAAGTGATTGTGGCTCAAGAAGCACATTTTGGTGTGCTGGGGTACTTTCCTTGAATATCTTGAACTTTGTTCAAGAAACATTTACTGAGCAACAGCCATGATGCCCTGGAGGAGCTCAGCCTCACAAAGGATACAGACAGATCATGCCTTTATGTGACAAGCACCTAGAAGTGTGCACAGGTACTGCTACTGCTACTGCTACTGTGAGCACACAAAGAGTTTTTTAGTGGAGGTTGAGAGGACAAAAAAAGGTACCCAGAAGAGAAAAAAACTGTGAGTCTTGAGGGATGAATTAAGAGCAAGCAAACAGCATGAGGGAGAACCACATGTAATTTAAAGTCATTAGACTATCCGGTATGGAGCAGAAAAGTGGCATGAAATGATGCTGGAGCAGTGGGCAGAGGCAAGGTCATGTAATGCCATAAATATCAACCAGTAGAGCTGAAAATAGATGAGGTGCCATGGAAGGTTTTTAAGATATATGTTTCAGATAGCTCACTGTGTGTGAGCAGCATGAAGGATGGATTTGAAGGAAGCAACACTGCACACAGGGTCAGCTAGATAGATGACTGTTGCAATATACCAGCTGAGTCACCATGATGGTATTGAAGAGACAAGTGTAACAGAAAAGGAAGCAAGACTCAAGAAGTATTCCGAAAGTAAAATTGTGGCATCTTTTTTGGGGGGTCAGGTCTCACTATGCCACTCAGACTGGATTACAGTGGCATGATCACAGCTCACCACAGCCTCAACCTACTCGGCTCAAGTGATCCCTCTGCCTCAGTCTCCTAAGTAGCTGGGACTACCGGTGGGTACCACCACAATCGGCTAACTTTTAACATTTTTTTGTAGAGATGAAGTCTCACTATGCTGCCCAAACTGGTCTTGAACTCCTGGGTTCAACTGATCCTCCCACCTCAGCCTCCCAAAGTGCTGGGATTACAGGCGTGAGCCACCACATCCAGCCAAATTATGAAATCTTACTATAAAATGAGGGAATAGAACAGCAAGAAGAAGTGACTGAGGCAGAATAGGGCAGCTAAAATGATTAACAAATTCTGGCTTGAATGAATGAATAGATAAGTAATGAAACCCGTCACTGGCAGAATTTGCATAGGAGTGGTGATAAGGCTAGTTTTAGATTTCATGGAAATCAAAAGCTGATAGAGAGAAAGAGCTGAAGATAAAAGATTTATGTCACCTGCATTAAGTGGTATTTAAAGTTCTTAGCACTACGTTAAGTGCTAAGGACATAACAAAGAACAAATCACAGCCTCCTACAAGAACAGTAAGGAAGATGGACAAGTAAAAAGTCAATTATAGGACTCTGGGTCATAATGATGTGCCAATGTAAATTCATCAACTGTAACAAATACACCACCCTAGTGGAGGATGTTAATAATGAGGGAGGCTATGCATATGTGGGGGCAAGGTCGTATATGGAGAAGTCTCTGTGAACCTAAAACTGCTCTAAAAAAGGAAGTCTAATGAAAAAAAAGTGTTTTTAAGGCAATTACAAAAGCAAGAGACATCATGAACACAAAAAGTTAAGAAGGCATTAACCTGGCATCAGAAAGAGACATAAGGCCAGAAAAGACACAGTGACACATGTATCCTTAAGTAAAATTCTATTTTGGACTTGCTGAGCTTGAAGAATGGAGTCAAACTAGTTTTTCCTTTGAGATACTAAGAAAGAGATGAATCAAGAATACTGAAACCCTTAAAATGAAGAAACTGAAAGAATTTACCTTTTAGATAGCCTTTAATCACTCAATCAGATGTGAAGAGCAGATGGATAAAGTAGATGTAGGTAAAGATTAAAAAACAATGAAAAGGTTTGAAATCATATGGTAATGAGTAGATATCATAAAAGACAGCATCAAGAACCAACATGAACTCTCAGTGACATCTATCAGTAAGATGTACTATTTCCTCCCTCTCTTTTTTTCTCTCTTTCTCTCAAACTTTCTTCCTCTCTCCCTTCTTCATTACAACTGTGCTTTGAAAAGTGTGTTCCATGGAATACTAGCTGCAAGGAATATTATAAGATGTTACACAGCGCTGTTTATAAATAAGTTTGGAAAAAGTATTTAATTCAACAAAACTAAGCATGGTTCTTTACTGTAAGACTCTTCAGAGCTACTCCCAATAGGAGGATATATGCAGTACTTCCCAAACCTTAATCATTCAACCCTTTATTTACAAAGTATTTGGGCAATACAGCTGGGGACACAGTGAACCAGAAGAAAAGGGGTAGAAGCAGTGGAGACCTTAGAAAACAGAAAGCACACTAGGAATAAGAGAGCAGAAAACTGGGAGGCAGTGGTAGAAGAAGGATTTATAACTTCTCCTTAGAGAAGGAGATGGCCAAGAGGATAATTAGGTCCATGCTCTGGTCATTTGTGGTCTTGCAGGTTACTAAAGTAGAGATTCTCATACATATAGATGGATCTGACTAGTAAATGGGTCATCAACATAAATATCAACCAAAGTTGCCCAAGTTGATGTAAAGTGAAAGGAAAGAGAAAAAGGTGTAAAAGATGGGTAGATAATAAGAATGGGAAAAGGGAATATAAAGATGGCAAAGGAGTCAAAGGATTGAAGACTGTCAGAAGTTGGTAAGTGCCCTCCCTAAGTGAGTGCTTTAAAATGATGCAAGATCTAAGGCTATAGGCCACTAAGGCCACATTTTTCTGGATCATTTTTCTACATTCCTCCTCATTTTACCTTTAATTCAAATCTATAAACTTGTTAGACCTCCCTAGCTTTGTTCAACTGAGTTCTGAGAACTAAACTTGAACTTTTTTCCCCCTCCTATCCAAATTCCTAACTTGGAGGCTTAGGGAGTCACGCCTGATACATACCCACCAGATGGGGTTTTATTATTCTATTACCCTATGCACTTCAGCTTGTTTTCCAACCTGACTCAGGCTTAACATCACATAACAGATAAAGAAGGAAATCAAAGTATTTTATGACCCTGCAAAGCCATCTCTTGGGAATTCCCAGACTCCAGGCCCCTTGTCCTCTACTGACTTCCAAAATTCCTTAGACAGGAACTACAAATTGTAATCAAGAAATCCTTAAATCTACCGACAGACTGCAAGCCCCATTTAGAAATGTCCCTTCTTTCCAGGCTGAACCAATGAAAATCCCACATGTATTGATTTATGGTTTTCATAACTTCTGCCTCCCTAAATTATATATAATCAAGCTACCATTCAACTATGTTGGGCACATGTTTTCAGGACCTCCCGAGGATAGGTGTTCCCAGGTCTAAAGTCACTCATATAAGCTAGAATAAATCATCTTAAAAATATTTTGCAGAGTTTGGCATCTTTTCCTAAACAGTTTTTATAATAAATCTTACCCTTTCCCTAACCATTTCCAATTGACCTAATGTTTGGGCAGCATGTTTAAACAGATTCAGCTTCTTTTCTAGGTGCTATGACAAAGACCAACTCTGAGGACATGCACCGCAGTCCATAAACAAAAGATGAGATATCACTTAGTTACTTAAATTTCCTAAGCCTTGGTTTTTAGTTTTTCATTTGTAAAACAGAAATATTAATAGTGCCTACCTAATGAGGTAGTTGTTAGAATTAAATGAGATAAAGCATATTGCTTGCACTACAGTTGGTACATAGTAAAGCTCTCAATAATAAGCACTACCACCATCTCCACCACAGATAACCAAATAGGATGCTCCAGCAAACACAGAGCTATTCGTACCTACCAGGAGGATCTTGTGCAAGGATAAATATGGGAGGAGACAGGCCTATGCCTACAACAGAAAAGAGATTCCAAGGGAAGTAAAAATGGAATGGCCTAAAAATTAAGCAACAGGCATGAAAGAATAAAAGGATTATAAAGGGAGACAGGAGTCAACTATCAGAAAAGAGGCTGTACATATGGCTACTTAACCCAGTGAGCAGTTACCACAAGCTGTTTCAGCATTTTATTCTCAGTGGAAGATGCCCCTTGTTTATCTCAGAGCTAGACTTCCCAGGGTTGAGGCAGATTAGACCAACAGCAAAGATTATCTCAGTATAAATAACTTTGGAGTTCATTTGAAAATATTCTCTATTTCACTATGTTGAAAGTTCTTACTGAAGAAAATATCTTCATAGCCTTTTCATGTAACCAATGAGCATTTGTGGCAACAAGGCTCTATATCACTCAGCTTACTAAAAATTTCTTTGCACACTAAAAAAAATAATTGTTTGGCTAGCTTAGAATCTGACAGCCTCATGTAGTTATTCATTATCTGTCATTACTATCACAATAAATCATGGATGAGTACTTTTATCTACCAGTACCAATACTAAAAAAAGGCAAAAGATCACCGGCTCAGTCTTTGGTAGACAAAAGCACTAAAAGCACCTCCTCACAAAAGAGGACAATTGACCTATTTAGTTTTTCGACCAAGTTTACAGCTCATTTATACAGGCTACACATTGAAATCGCAAAAGCAGATCTAATATTATTTTTATTTACTCTTATTTATTTTCATCTTCAAATAATTTATACTACAATAGTCCTTCCAGGGTTAAATATGAGAAATTACATGTAGATAAAAGTGATTGAAGTTTATGCAAAAGGACTACAGAATTTATTTTTAATGAGTAGGAGCATAAGAAGAGTCAACGTAAATCACATTAACAGGAATCATAAATCAAGGGATTGTGTCAAACTATGTGAATACGAAAACCCCCAACCCTCCCCCAAAATCCAGAGCTAATTAATAGAGATCTGTAAATCATAGGTGAGATTAAAACACTGAGTTATTTTCACTCCCTAACAATAGATTTTTGGATAATAAAATCAATGCTATACATCAACATTTAAAAAGAATAGTTTCTATTGCTCGTTGAACTAAATGAAAGGTTGGAGATATAGAACATTAATTGTACTAGTTTAATTTCCTTACTAGAATAAAGGAGGCATTCTACTAAATGAGTTTTTGCTTAAGTACTTATAATTTCCAACCTCCTTGTCTACCACATACACAAATACAGCCCACACAGTGCTTTACAAATACAAAATAACAACTCTAATTTCATCAGTGATACAGCTCATGGAGGGTTCCACTAAGACTGATCTTCTACAATAATTTAGTAAGTTTATAAAATCAAAGTGCCTAGTTCCAACTGGAGCAGTTTATCCTATGGGATATGCACTATTTAAAAGAAATCATGAAAATGAGACCCTCAATATATCCCCCAATCCAAAAGTGCATATTAACCAAATCAGAAGTGGGGAAATTCCACATTTTTCATACAAATCTAAAAGTCACAATTCATCTGTTTCAATATTTTAGTGACTCTGATTAGCTCCTTTTTGGCTCCTACAGTTCTCATGAATTAAATTAAGTTGAGCTGTAAAGAAATGCAGACCTTAATGATTCAGAGACTGTGAGTCACCAAGGGAAGAAGTCCAAAAAATTTAAATTTCCACTGAACTCCAGATCAGAGGTTCAAAAGCTAGAGAGATAAAGACATTAGCTGTAGTCTTATGAAACATCCAAGGCTGCTTTCATTTGATTAGGAGTTTGCTAACGGCTCTTTATGACAAATATAACAAAGACTCTTTACATTTTCTAAGCATTGAAGAAAAGTCTAGAAAATAGATTATCCACGAAGAATTCTAAATCAGAAGCTAAGGAGCAACATGTTCATAATACAATCAGAAACTGACTTCTGCATCACTTAAAAACGAAACAAAACAAAAGGTGCCATGGAAGCAAGACTGCATTCCTTACTGGTTATTGGATAATAAAACAATGGTTACAAGACTCTACTGCCTTAGGGCAGCTTTCCCCAAACTATTCTAAAAAATACTAAGAGTCCATGAAATGTTGAAGAGAGTCTAGAGGTGTAGGAGACTGGGGATGAAGGAAATAGAAAGAGGAAAAAGTCTTCTAACAATATTTTTGTTCTAAAATTTTTAATATACCAAAAAAATACAAAGTACATGTGATACTGTTATAATAATCATGAGATAAGCTACCCATAATAGTATGCCACACCTCAGAAGACCAGGAAGTCCACAATGTATCACTTATGCAAGAATGCATTGATGGTCAAAAGATGCAGCAGAATCATACAATTATAGTGTTTTATGTTATTGAATGATAGCTGATTCAGGCTATGATTTTTGCCTAATAATTTAAGCATATTATAACTTTTTATTACATAACAAAAACATGAATCAAAACTGAATTTCTTCTAGTCATTGCTCTGCATATGTAAAATAATATAGATATTTTTGAGTTGGAGTCTTACTCTGTTGCCCTGGCTGGAGTTACAGTGGCACACTCACGGCCACCACAGCGTTGACCTGCTGGGCTCCGGCGATCCTTCCACCTCAGTCTTCTAAATAGCCAGAACTATAGGCATGCGCTACCATGCCCAGCAAATATTTATTTATTTATTTATTGTAGAGAGGAGGTCTTGCCAAGTTGCCCGGGCTGGTCCTGAACCCATGGGCTAAGGCAACCCACTCACCTCAGCCTCCCAAAGTGCTGGGATTGCAGGCTGAGCCAGTGAGTTCAGCCCATATGCAATATTTTAATAACTACAGCAAAGACAAAAGACATGCAATTTCTAAGTGGCAATAATCTATTTTGCATGAATGATTTGAGGTTAAAAGTTCAGCTTCATGTTATATTTTTTTTAATTGTGACTTCCAAAGAGAAAGTCAAATCATAGCTAGTATACTACCAACAACTTCCACTCTAACTTCTAAATTTTTAAATGTCTTCTTATTCCTGTTCTCCTCTCATTTTCCACTTTTAGCAGCCACAGATGCAAAAAGCAAAAGCAAAAACAAAACTACTTCATTTAGTTATTTATGACAGCCTTTACGGATAAACCAATGGAAGGAAGAAATGAAAGCATATACATTTCTGTTTTTCAATTCCAGACATAAAACTAAACATAGAAAGGAAGATGAAAGTCATTAACATTCTTAGGTTTTCTTTCAAAAACTAATCTATTTACTGAAAGCTTGCTACCAAATCAATTGTAGAATTTAAAGCTCTTTATATTAAATAATTTAACATTGTATACTTATTGTGAAATTTTTTTTTTTTTTTTTTTTTGAGTTGGAGTCTCACTCTGTCGCCCAGACTGGAGTACAGTGGTCAAAAAGTATATAAAAATATGTTAAGTCTAATGAATAATTATAACATTCATTTTTAAATTACCATTCAAGTCCAGAAATAGAAGCCAGCATTACAGAAATCCCTTTTTTAAAAAAATATTTTTTAGGCTGGGTGCAGTGGTTCACGCCAGCACTTCGGGAGGCCAAGGTGAGAGGACTGACTGAGCCCATGGGTTCGAGACCAGCCTGGGCAACTTGGCAAGACCTCATCTCTACAATAAATCAAAAAATTAGCCAGGCGTGGTGGCACATACCTGTAGTTCTAGCTACTTGGAAGGCTGAGACGGAAGGATTGCCTAAGCCCAGCTGATCGAGGTTGTGGTGGCCATGAGCATACCACTGCACTCCAGCCTCAGCACAGAGTGAGACTCCCACTCAAAACAAAACAAAACCAAAGAAAAACAAAAAAAAAGATATTTAAAAAAACAGAACCGCCGGGCGTGATAGCGCGTGCCTCTGGTTCCCGCTACTTGGAAGACTGAGGCAGAAGGATCGCCGGCGCCCAGCAAGTCGAGGCTGCAGTGGTCGGGAGCGGCCACTACAC
Organism: Carlito syrichta; assembly: GCF_000164805.1. Taxonomy (NCBI): domain Eukaryota; kingdom Metazoa; phylum Chordata; class Mammalia; order Primates; family Tarsiidae; genus Carlito; species Carlito syrichta. Next base: position 312,017 of record NW_007245876.1, read on the forward strand.
TCCAGTCTGGGCGACAGAGTGAGACTCCAACTCAAAAAAAACAAACAACAACAAAAAAACAGAACCATATTTTATAAGAAACCCCTCTTAAATATGGCCTTCTTCAGTCACTGCAGCTTTCATGTACTGTAAATTTCACACGTTAACATACTAAGAATGAAATGAAACAGTGCCACAGGTGTTGTAAAAAGAGGTATTTAAAATTTCTACAAAATTCATTAAAAGAGACCTTTTCTAACATATAGAACATTTTGTTACACTTTCCTGTGAAAAATGCTAGGAGTTAAGTATATTGATTCATTTAGAATATAAATTACCAAATTTAATTTTGTGGAACACCACATGGGAGTGTCATAAAACACAGACCATTTGTTCCTAACATCGCCAGCAGCTGACAGTGAGAAAGACCAATATTAGCACTCAAGGTGCAAAAAAAAAAACAAAAAACAAAAAAAACAAAACACTAAACAGTGGGCATTTCAACTCAGTGGCACCTAAATATATAATTATAAATTACAAATTAACAGACTGATCTTTGTGATTTTTGCTGATTTCTGAAAAATAAAAAAAGCTTAGGCAATACTACTCCAATTCCAAAACAGGATGCTCACAGCAGGATGGGATTCTAGGCCCTCACTTCTCATTAGACACCAGTATGTAGGTAATTACAAATACATGAATTTGTATTAAGTGACTGTTGATACTAACTCTTCTTGTTTTAAGGTAGATTGGATTACAAAATCTATTACAGAATTAACTAAAGAAAGGTTTTTAAGGAGATAAATATCAACAGCCTCAAAATAAATTTAGCTGCAAAATATTAATCTTGATATGATGTTGAATTTGAACTTAATTATTTTCTTAGCAAATCAAGCCACTAAGAGTTTATTGTGACATTTAAGTAAAGAATTTTCAAACTCTGTTAATAAACAAAGTTTGATAACTCTTTATAAAGAAGCATTTCTAATCCAGAATGTAGACACAGAAAATGCAAAGCAAATACAATTCATTGATCATTTAAAACCTAACCAAACAATTGCTTCTATTGTGCTAAAAAATCTTCTTTTTCTCCAATAATCCCATCTATATAAATATCTGACGCTTTCTTCTTCTCACTAATTACCACAAGCATGAGCAATATTGCCCCTGTGGCCATGACCTGGTAAAGTTCTATATTAATATCTTTGGAGATGTGATGGACAGAAAAACATACAACTGTACTAAGCGAAACCCAAGGTCTTTTGTTAAGTACACTGATAATGACAGAATAGCAAACAGTCACAGGGCAAAACACTTGAATCTGCAGATATACTTTATACAAATAGATTTCCTCAAATCTCTGACACTGGAATGGCTGAGCAAATGGTTTGTCAGTTTGATGGAATATTATATAACCATTAAAGCTAAACATTATAAAGTATAACAGGATTTTATAATACAGCATAAAATATTTTAAATATACAGTTATGTCTACCTATAAGACTTAAATGAATATTTGGTATAGTTGTGGGAATTCCTCCAACTCTCCATATGTTTACAAAGCAAATAAAAATCAGAAGATCAAAAACGCAGTGACTGTTCTCTCTAAAGAACTATAAAACTATCATCAGCACGTGGGTAATCACCTCATATTTATGATCTACACTAAACACACCAAAACTTGCTATATATTATCCTTTCAGACATGCTTCTGGGCAAGGTCTACAGATCAAGGGAAAATAAGGTCCTGAGTATTCTGATTAAGGAGAAGGAAGAAATTTTTTTAAAAGACTATCTCATAGCAAAGTGACCGAGAGGTATTATAACCAATGGCATGTTTTACTGCCACCTCAAGGTATTAAATTTAACATTAACAAGTGTGTCCAATTTAAGTCCAGAATATTACAAAATACAAATGTTATATTCTCATAACTTAAGTGTCAAGGAAAATAATTATATTGGTTTAATCAACTTTTCATTACATCAGAAATACCACTTTTCCAAGAGTGAAAGATACAGATTCAAGGATACCCTGAGACATTCAAATTCCTGACACAGGGAAAAGGCTCCCATTATTTACTTTATGTCTGTCTTTAAATGCCATGTAGGTCAAAGGTCGATAAGGTAATCCTGAAACTACTGGCACTACCTCAAAATGCAGAATTATTTGAATTCTACGAACATGATTATAAAAATTGCCCTCTGCAGCTAGGCTTCTTTCTTTCTTTCTTTCTTTTTTTTTTTGCATAAAGTAACAAATTAATCCTAAAACTCACAGTAAAATGCAAAGGATTCGAAATAACCAAAACAAACTCAAAAAAGAACAAAGTTTGAGGACATATACTTCCTGGTTTTAAAACTACAGTAACCAAGTCTATGTGGTGCTGGCATAAAGATAGACACAGATCAGAAATAAACCCTTATATCAACTGGTTTTGAAAAACTGTCAAGCCTATACAATAGGAACAGAATAGTCTTTATAACAAATGATGATGGGACAACTGGCGAGCCACATGTAAAATAATAAAACTGAACCCCTACCTAACACCATCTATGAAATTAACTCAAAATGTATATTCACATGGAAGATAATGAAACTGAACCCCCAGTAAAAATTAACACAAATTGGTAACTGACATAAGCATAAGGAGCTAAAGCTATAAAATTCTTAGAAGAAATATGAGAATAAACCTTCACGGCCTTGGATTAGCTTTGGATATGACCCCAAAAAGAGAGGCTAGAAAAAAAAAAATCAATAGACTTTGCCAAAATTTAAAACTTTTGAGTTTCAAAATATACCATCAGGAAAATGAAAAATAATCCACACAGTGAGAGAAAATATTTGTAAATCATGTATCTAATAAGGAATATATAGAGAATGCTTAAAACTCAATTAAATGAATACTTCTCCAAAAAGGTTATACAAATAGCCAATAGGTACATGAAAAGATAATCAACATTAGTTATTATAAAAATACAAATCAGATATCCGTAAGATTCGATTACATACCAACTAAAAATGGTTAAAACGACACACATCACAAATGTTGGTGAGGATATGAAGAAATTAGAACGCTTATATTTTACTGGTGGGATTATAAAATGACAGTCATTTTGAACAGCAGTCACCTTGAAAAACAATTTGGGGACCAGGTGTGGTGGCCCTCACCTGTAATCCCGGCACTTTGGGAGGCTGAGGTGAGAGGATTGCTTGAGCCCAGGAGTTCGAGACCAGCCTAGGCAACATAGTATGACATATTATCTACAAAAAATTTTTTTTAATGAGCCAGGCATGATGGCGCACGCCTGTAGTCCCAGCTACCCAGGAGGCTGAGGTGGGAGAATAGAATCACTTGAGCCCAGGAGGTCAAGGATGTGGTGAATTGTGATCATGCCACTGTCCTCCAGCCTGGGTGAGAGTGAGATGCTGACTCAAAAATAAACAAACAAACAAAAAAAAAAGAGGAAAAAGAAAAGCAATTTGGCAGTTTCTCAAGATATTCAAAAGTTACTGTATTTCTAAGCTCGATACATTTGGAAGCTAAAAAAAATGTTTTAAAAAGGAGTTACTATATAACCCAGCAATTCTACTCCTAGGTATATATTCAAGACACATGAAAACACATGGCCACACAAAAATCTGTCTATTAATGCTCAAAGCAACATTAATGATAACAGCCAAAAAGCAGAAATAACTCAAAGATCTATCAACAGATGAATGGACAAACAACATATATATCCATACAATGGAATATTATTCAGCAATAAAAAGGAATAAAGTATTGATATACAACATGAATCTTGAAAATATTTTCCTAAGTGATAAAAGCCAGTATGTATGACATGCTGTATGTATATATATACATATATATGTATACACACACACACACACACACACACACACACACACACACACGTATATATATATATATTTTTTTTTTTTTTGGCAAAGAAAGAAAAGCTTATTTTAAAGTAAATTAGAGGCCAGGTGTAGTGGCTCAAGCCTGCAATCCCAGCACTTTGGGAGGCCGAGGCAGGAGGATCACCTGAATCTAGGGGTTTGAAACCAGCCTAGGCAACATGGTGAGACCTTGTCTCTACAATAAATCAAAAAAGTTAGCCGGGCGTAGTGGCATGCGCCTGTAGTTACAGCTACTTGGAAGGCTGAGGCAGAAGGATCACCTGAGTCCAGTAGGTCGAGGCTTAGGTGGACATGAGCGTGCCACTGCACTGCAGCCTGGGAGACAAAGTGAGACTCTGACTCAAAAAAAAAAAAAAAAGTAAACTAGAGAAAGAGAAGGGTGAGAGCAGATTCACCTACACAAGGTGGGGGAGGGGGCCAAAGCTAGGAAGCCTGGCTACAGACTTAGCTCAAAGAGCACATGACCATGCCAGAGTCTTGCAAGGCAAAGGTCTAATAAATATATTTTAACTATTTTTTCTTTGTATACTCCAAACCACTCAAGTACTATGTCCTCTGTAACATTTGCTCAATGACCCAAAATAAAGCTCTTTTACCCTTCCATGACTCACTAGGCTCTATCAGAGCATTTCTTCCACTCTGCCTATTATTAGTCATCTAGGGACATGTCTAGTGCCCCCTGCTTTCTGAGGATACGGCTGTCAATCAATTCTGTATCTTCAGTAGTGCAGTGCCTTACACACAAGGATATTCTGTGTTTTCTAGGGGATAAACATCATTACAATGAAAAGGACACAGGCTTTGGGTTCTACCGATCCTTCATGTATCCAATGAATAGTTACTAGCCACCTATTTTGAGCAAAAACTTAACTCAGCGCAAATCTAGATTTGCCCACTTAATATACATATCATGTTGAACAAGTTACTTAACCTTTTTAAACCTATGTTTTCCTCTCTAAAGTGAATATGCTACTTACACATCACAAAGATGTTTGAAGATTAAATGCAGTACTATATTTCTTTTAGTATACATATATCCTAAATAAATATTATTTCCTTTTTCTAATTCTTTGCTCAAAAGCAACTGAACTATTTTCCTTAAGTCTGGGGAAAATGATACAGAGAGCAGACACCCAGAAGAAAAATGATCTCAAACTTTCAAGGCAAGTTAAAATTCAAAGTGTATTATAAATTCCATATTTTATTATTAAAATTATTTGTTCAGGCTGGGCTCGGTGGCTCAGCCTGTAATCCCAGTACTTTGGGAGGCCGAGGCGAGTGGATTGCCTGAGGCCGTGGGTTCGAGATCCACCTGGGTAACTTGGCGAGACCTCGTTTCTACAATGAATCAAAAAAATTAGCTGGGCATGGTAGCGCATGCCTGTAGTTCCAGCTACTTGGAAGGCTGAGGTGAAAGGATCTCCAGAGCCCAGCAGGTCGAGGCTGCGGTGGCCAGGAGCACAGAGTGAGACTCTAAATCAAAAAAAAAAAAATTATTTGTTCAGCATCTAAAAAGAAATATCACTTAAATCAGAGAACTCTCATACCTCACACTGATACCACTATAACTTCTACAAAATTACATTATCTTAAAACAAATTTGAATTTTCAAGAGGCTTGAATATCTTATGGGCATACTTTATTATGCAACAAACTTTAACCCTTTGCATTCAGAGACAACTTGTGAATCACTTACCAGCAACTCGATTGCACTTTTAAACAAAATAGTTAAAAAGTAAATCACTGCATATTAAATAGTACAGCATTTGGAACCAATTATTTTATTGTAATGATATCTGGCTTATAATGGAATTTTGGACACTGAGGAACTTATTCATGACAAAAAAAATCAAAATTTTATATCTTACATTTTTTCTAACGTGGTAATGTGTGAAACAGTCAACAATATGCATTGCAGGTTCATTGATACATGTTGTGCAAATAGTAATTTGTTTGATGTCTTCCACCTGATGATTTTGTATTGGCGCAGACAATGCAGTCTTGTTTTCTTCCTCCCACATTAATAATATGTAATTTCTTGTCCAGGCTGTGTACTACTGAGTAAGCACTTTAAACATTCTATTTCTACATAATGCCAGCTGATTTTTTTCATGTATATTTCAGTATATATTCCAGCTCCTTATTTGCTTTTTTATGCAATTTGAATGGAAAACATCAAGGAAACATACATATTTTAAAATTTGTGTTGGCATAAGTTTGTCCTGTATAATCATCAGCATCTCTCTAAGTCCCGAGAGGGGACATCCAAGTGGTTCCCCGATTTATGATGTCCCCTCAGAGGGGATATATGAGTACAAAGGGTTAACAAACATTTTAAGTCCTTATGCTGTAGAAGATATTATACAGGGTGCTTTTATATACTATCATACTTAGAAAGTAACTATACTGGAGGAGGGCATGGGGATATAGGATCCTCACACATTACCATTTTAACACATAGTCTATGATGTTAAAATGGCAGTAGATAGGAAAGGTCTTAAAATCAACATACCGTGTGATTTGATTATTATATTTCTAGAAATCTATTCTTTTTTTAAGACAGAAAAGTTTATTTAAAAGTAAATTTGAGAGACAAAGAGAAAGAAGAGAGAAGATTCACCTCCCACTCCCCCAAGGTGGGGGAGGGGGACCAAAGCCAGGAAGCATGGTGACAGCCATAGCTCAAAGAGCACATGGCCACACCAGAGTCTAGCAAGGGAATGGTCGAGGAATCTATTCTTAAGAAATAGTCAATTATACAAAAGATACAGGCATAAAGATACTGATTTTAAAATTATGAAATTTAAAAAAACCACCTTCAATATGCATAGGTGAATAAAATTACATTTTAAAAAAAGTCAAGGGTAATTATTTCTGGGTAGCAAAATCATATGTAATTTTTATTCCTATCTTTTTTATATCTTCCAAGTTTCCTCTAATTCAAATATGTTAATAATGAAAAAAATTTAAGAGGCAAAACACATTTTTCAAAGGAAAGCTCGGTGGCTCAGCCTGTAATCCCGTGCTTTGGGAGACCGAGGTGAGTGAATTGCCTGAGCCCGAGGGTTCGAGACCCGCCTGGGCAACTTGGTGAGATCTCATCTCTACAATAAATCAAAAAATTAGTCGGGCGTGGTAGTGTGTGCCTGTAGTTCCAGCTACTCGGAAGGCTGAGGCGGAAGGATCGCTGGAGCCCAGAAGGTTGAGGCTGCGGTGGCCGGGAGCAGCCACTGCACTCCAGTCTGGGAGACAGAGTGAGATTCCAACTCAAAAAAAAAAAAAGAAAGAAAAGAACAACGTATCTGATTATCACTCTATTTAACTTTTTTTTTTTATTTTAGAGACAGAGTCTTACTATGTTGCCCAGGTTGGTCTTGAATTGCTGGCCTCAAGCAATCCTCCTACTTCCTGCCTAGGTATCCCAGAGTGTTGGGATTATAGGCATAAACCATCACACATAGCTGATTATCACTCTAGAATGTAGAATTAATTTCAGAGACGTTAATCAGATCCTTAAAATATACTGGTAAGGTGGATAAAGTGGAAATGTTGCCCATTTAACAAGTGAGGAAAAAAAACCCAGCACTACAGGAAAGAAAAAAGAAAATGTAGGGGGTACCAAAAAATATATACACATTTTAAGTGATGTTATCTATGTATTACTTTTTGAATTTGAATTAAATTATGGTAACAATGTGTAGTATGACATTTGCTCAACCATGCTTCTGCCATTTTCTCTGACTGTCCTGCCTGTTGCATGGTGACACTAGAATTCATTTGATTAATGCCATCTTTTGAGTGAACGTCAAAAGATGTGTATATATTTTTGGGGGACCTCCTGCATATAAAGCCTGGGTGCAGTGGCTCACACCTGTAATGCTAGCGTTTTGGGAGGATCACTTGAGCCCAGGAGTCCAAGCATAGTATTGGCAACATAGAAAGATCCCATCTCTATTTTTAAAAAATAGTATTTTAAAATTACACACACACACACACACACACACATACACAAATACATTTAACACAAAAACAAGTGAGGAAAGCAGGCTGTGGAAGCTCACACCTATAATCCCAGCACTTTGGGAGGCCAAGAAGGGTAATCACTTGAACCCCAGAGTTCCAAGTCAGCCTGGGCAACTTTGTGAGACCCCATTTCTACAATACATTAGCGAGGCACAGTGGCTCACACCTGTAGTCCCAGTTACTCCAGAGACGAAGTAGGAGGACTGCTTAAGCCCAAGGCTACAGTGAGCTATAATCACACCACTACACTCCAGTTTGGGTGACAGACTGCGACCCAGTCTCTAAAAACAATTTTTTTAAGTGAGGAAAATAAAAGATGGTCGACATGAGGCAGCTAGAGTGATTTTTCCTGTAGAGCAAACCAAGATAGAGTTTCCTCAGCACCCAGAGAGGAATGGATCCAGCAGCACACCCCATGAATCTTCAAATGAGTGATAATAACCACTTAGAGCAAAGAATAATAATTTTAAAAATCCACTGACCTGATCTGGAACTGACTAGACTCTTGCCTGTATGATCATAGTCCACCACAGCCTGCAGATGCAGTGAGGAAAGTGAGTGAGGGGAATTCAAGAATTCTGTGCTCCTGCTGCAAACCTGCAGAGTCCCCTGAACCTTGTGAGAACCTATTTCTTCATGGGAAACTGACTTCTCCACAGATGTGCTCTGCTGTGGAGTGGTGTAAGAAAAAAGCCTGGCACAGCACCAGCCACCATTTCCCAACCATTGCAGTGTGGAGAGGATGCTTTCCAGCTGGCTTAGGAGGGAACTGCATATATTTCCTGACTGGACATTTAGCCTAAGAGCACGTGAGCCCTGAGGTCAGCTGCACCTTGACATTTGGATGGCAGATTACTTGAGGCCACAACAGAGCCAGTGGGACATGTTGCCACAGCAACCTCTCACTCCCCTTCTAAACTCTTCTGTGGCTGCTCTGTACAACAGCAATGCCTGAGTGGGCCTAGGACTTCTTCCTAATTCCCACAAGGGCAGCTAAAAGTGCACACTTGTGGGGTACATCTGCACCATTCCCCTGCACTACCCTCAAAGGCTCAAAACAGAAAACCTGGGAAATCCCTAGAACCCAAATCCTGATCTAGGCTGGCTAGGCACTTTCTTGGAGCAACACTCACCAAGGAGAAACCCCACAGCAGCTGACACTCTCCCACAAGTGTCAACTCCTGGCTTAAGGTCAACTGCACAGCTGAATATATCAGATACAATGCCTTGGCACTGGGGAAGGCCTAATCCCAAGTGCTAGCTAGCAACACTTTCCAAGCCACTCTGGGCACTCAGGATGCCATGAGTCAGTGCAGGTACACAGCACAGGGCTACCACATCTGGCAAATGAGAAACTCACAACACCAAGGCTATATATAACCAAGGTAACCCTTCTGTGCCTACACCAGCCCCCTGCTAACCTCAAATGAGAAGAAATCATCTACCCAGATGAGAAGGAGCAGAAAAATAATTCTGACAACATGAAAAAAACAGTTCTCAAACACCTGCAAAAGACTATATCAACTCTGCAGCATGAACCTTAACCAAAATGAAATTTTTGAAATTCCAGATATATAATTCAAAGGTTGATAATAAAATCTCAGAGAAAATTGAAAACCAACATAAATAAGTTTAGAAAACCATTCAGGACATGGATGGAAAATTCTCCAAATAGATAGACACCTTTAAAAAAAAACTGCCAGGCACGGTGGCTCAAGCCTGTAATCCCAGCACTTTAGGAGGCTGAAGCAAAAGGATTGGCTGAGTCCAGGAGATCAAGACCAGTCTAGGCAACTTGACAAGACCTCGTCTCTACAATAAATCAAAAAATTAGCCTAGCATGGTGGCGTGTGCCTGTAATTTCAGCTACATGGAAGGCTGAGGTGGACGGATGGTTGCAGTGGCCATGAGCATGCCACTGGGTGACAGAGTAAGACTCCAACTCAAAAAAAACCAAGCTGAAATTGTGGACATAAAAGAAGCATTTAAAGAAGTACAAGCCGGGCTCGGTGGCTCAGCCTGTAATCCCACGCCTTGGGAGGCTGAGGTGAGTAGACTGCCTGAGCCCGAGGGTTCGAGACCCACCTGGGCAACTTGGCGAGACCTCATCACTACAATAAATCAAAAAATCAGCTGGGCATGGTAGCGCATGCCTGTAATTCCGGCTACTCAGAAGGCTGAGGCGGAAGGATTGCCGGAACCCAGCAGGTCGAGGCTGCAGTGGCCGGGAGCGGCCACTGCACTCCAGTCTGGGCGACAGAGTGAGACTCCAACTCAAAAAAAAAAAAAGTACAAAATTCAGTGGAAAGTTTTAACAGTAGACTAGAACAAGCAGAAGAAAAGATCTCAAAATTTGAAGACAGATTTTTAAATAACCCAATCAGACAACAAGAAAAAAAAGAATTTAGAGACAGGAACAGAGTCTCCAAAAAACGTACAAACCTAAGAATCATAAGTATTCCAGAGGAAGAAGAGCAACAACTGGTTTGTAAAACACAACTGAGGGAAAAATGGAGGAAAATCTCTCTGGCTTTGGATATCAAAATATCCAAACAAGAAGCCCCCAAACCCCCAGAAGATTCATTGCAAAAAGGTCATCCTGCAGGCATAAAATCATCCAACTATGCAAAGTTAATGTGAAAGAATGAATTAAACTATGCAAAGTTAATGTGAAAGAATGAATTTTTTAGAGCAGTGAAACAAACATCAAACAACTTACTAAGATAAACCTATCAAACGAACAACAGGCTTCTCAGAAGAAACCAAACAAGACAGAAGGGATTGGGGCCCCATCTTCAAACTCCTCAAACAGAACTGTAGTCAAGGATTTTGTATCCTGGAAAACTAAGTTTCATAAATGAAGAAGAAATGAAGTCCTCTGCAGACAAGCAAATGCTGAGGGACTGTGTCAACAACAGACTAGCTCTACAAGCAATACTCGCCGGGCTCGGTGGCTCAGCCTGTAATCCCGCGCCTTTGGGAGGCTAAGGTGAGTGGATTGCCTGAGCCCGTGGGTTCGAGACCCGCCTGGGCAGCGAGACTTCATCTCTACAATAAATAAAAAAATCAGCCGGGCGTGGTAGCACATGCCTGTAATTCCAGTTACTTGGAAGGCTGAGGTGGAAAGATCGCCAGAGCCCAGCAGGTCAAGGCTGCGGTGGCCGGGGGCGGCTACTGCACTCCAGTCTGGGTGTCAGAGTGAGACTCCAACTCAAAAAAAAAAAAAAAGAAAAAGAAAAAGAAATACTCAAAGGGTTCTAAATATTGAAACACACCAGCAGAAAAATGCTGGAAGTCATAAAGTTCACAGGCTGTGTGGAACACTGATATAATAGAGAAAATAATAAAGCAACCAGATCACAACTAGTATGATGAACAGAATAGTACCTTACATATCATTAACTCTGAATGTAAATGGTCTCAATGCCCCACTTAAAATTTACAGACTGGCAGAATAGATTTCCAAAAAAAGCACAATCCAAGTATCTGGTGTCTTAAAGAGACCCACTTAACTCACAAACACTTCTATAGAGTCAAGGTAAAGGGGGTGGAGAAAAATATTCCGTGCAAATAGAAACCAAAAATGAGCAGGAGTAGTGATTCTCATGTCAGATAAAACAAACTTTAACAACAGTAAAAAAAAATGACAAAGAGGGCTATTATATAATGATAAAGGGATTAATTCAATGAGATGACGTAACAATTTTAAATATATATGTGGCTAACACGAGAGTCACCAGCTTTATAAAACAAAGTCCACTAAGCCTAAAAAAAGAGATAGACAGCAATACAATAATAGTGGAAGATTTCAACATTCCACCGACAGCAATAGACAGATCATCAAGGCAGAAAGCAAACAAAAAAAATTGGAATCAGGACTTCAGAGCAAATGAAACTAAAATATTCCATCCCAAAACTACAGATATATATTTTTCTCATCAGCATGTAGAACATTCTCCAACATAGACCATATGATAGGTCACAAATCAAGTCCCTATAAATTCAAATAAATCAAAATCATATCAAGTGCCATGTCAGATTACAGTGAAATAAAACTAGAAATTAATTCCAAGAACTCACAAAACCAAAAAAAACATATAAGTTAAAAAACTTGCTCCTGGCCAGGCTCGGTGGCTCAGCCTGTAATCCCAGTACTTTGGGAGGCCAAGGAGAGTGGTTTGCCTGAGCCTGCAGGTTCAAGACCCGCCCAGGCAACTTGGTGAGACCTCATCTCTACAATAAATAAAAAATTAGCTGGCGCGGTAGCGCATGCCTGTAGTTCAGGCTACTTGGAAGGCTGAGGTGAGAGGATCGCCTGAGCCCAGCAGGTCGAGGCTGCAGTGGCTGGGAGTGTGCTGCTGCACTCCAGTCTGGGCAACAGAGTGAGACTCCAATTCAAAAAAAAAAATTGCTCCTGAATAATCCTTGAGTCAACAGTGAAATCAAGATGGAAATTTTAAAATTCCTTGAAATAAATGACAACAATAAAACAAGTTATCAAAACCTCTGGAACACAGTCAAAGCTGTGCTCAGAGAACAATTTATAGCACTTAAGACCTATGCTAATAAGACTGAAAAATCACTTACTGACAACCTAATATCACACCTCAAGGAACTAGAAAAACATGAACAAACTAAACCCAAAGCTAGCTGAAGAAAAGAAACAAAGATCAGAGCAGAAAAAAATGAAATTAAAATAAAAAATACAAAATTTTCATGAAACAAAAATTTGGTTCTTTGAAAAGATAAACAAAATTGATAGACCATAAGCTAGTTTAATTAAGAAATGAAGAAAAGGCTTGGTTTGGTGGCTCAGTCTGTAATACCAGGATTTGGGGAGGGCTGAGGCAAGCAGATTGCCTGATCCCATGGTTTCATAACCAGCCTGGGCAACTTGGCGAGACCTTGTTTCTACAATAAATAAAAAATTAGCCAGACATGGTAGAGCATGCCTGTAGTTCCAGTTATTTGTAAGGCTGAGGTGGAAGGATTGCCAAAACCTAGCAGGTCGACGCTGGGGGGTGGCTGTGAGTGTGCCACTGTACTCCAGCCTGGGCGACGGACAGTGAGACTCCAACACACACACACACACACACACACACACACACACACACACACACA
>NW_007245876.1:325081-335081 GCF_000164805.1 Carlito syrichta
CATGATATAATAATCATGTGCATTTAAACAGTTCTTGAAGTTGGAAAGAAAACACCACCTTACCACTAGCTTTCAAGTTATAACACCCAGATGAGAGGATGTTCATAGTTAAAACAGAATCTTCATTTTTACAGTCAGATGTAAGCTTTCACATCTTTTTATCTATTCAGGTGTTGAGTGTTGATATTCCAAATACAGTGCTTCATCAGGGCATGGTCAGGTAAAGGAGACTCCAACACACACACACACACACACACACACACACACACACAAAAAGAAAAGAAAGAAGTGAAGAGAGAAGCCTCAAATTAGCTTAATCAAAAATGAAAAAGGATACACTACAACTGATATGACAGAAAGTCAAAAGATCATCCGAGACTACTGTGAACACCTCTGTGCAAACAAACTAAACAATCTAGAGGAAATGGATAAATTTTTGGAAACATACAAGACCCTAACCTTAAATCAGAAAGAAAGAGAAACCCTGAGCAGATCAATAACAGGTAGTGAGATTAAAAAAGAAATTAGAGGTCTTACAATAACAAAAAAGTCCAGGACTTGATGAATTCACAACTGAATTCTACCAGACTTTCAAAGAAGAACTGGTACCAATTTTACTAACACTATTCTACAAGATTGAAGAGAAGGCCATCCTCCCTAACTCATTCTATGAGGCCAGTATAACTCTGACACCAACATCAGGAAAAGACATGACAAAAAAGAAAATTATAGACCAATATTCCTTATAAGCATACACACAAAGATCCTCAACAAAATATTAACAAACCAAATTCAACAGCACATAGAAAAAAAAATGTACCACAACCAAGTGGGTTTTATCCCAGAGATGCAAGGATGGTTCAACATACACAAGTCACTAAACATGATCCACTACATATACAGAATTAAAAACAAAAAAATCATATGATCATTTTAATAAATGCAGAAATAAAATTTGATAAAATCCAACATCCCTTCATGATAAAAACTCACAACAAAATAGGCATAAAGGGAATATTCCTCAAAATAATAAAATCCAGCCAGGTGTGGTGGTTCAAGCCTGTAATCCCAGACAGCACTTTGGGAGGCCAAGGTGAGAGGATTGCCTGAACTCAGGGGTTTGAGACCAGCCTAGGCAACTTGGTGAGACCTCGTCTCTACAATAAATCAAAAAATAAGCCAGGCATGGTAGCACATGCCTGTAGTTTCAGCTACTTGGAAGGTTGAAGTAGAAAGATCACCTGAGCCCAGCAGATTGAGGCTGCGGTGGCCATGAGCATGCCACTGCACTCCAATGTGGGAAACAGAGTGAAACTCCAACTCAAAAAAAATAATAAAGCAAGTAAGTAATAATAATACTAATAATAAACATCATATATAACAAACCCACAGGCAATGTCATTGTAAATGGAGAAAAGTTGAACGCATTCTCCCTGAGAACTGAAATAAGGCAAGAATGCCCACTTTCACCACTCCTATTCAACATAGTACTGGAAGTCCTAGTTAGAGCAATCAGGCAAGAAAAAGAGAAAAGAATGTCCAATTTGAAAAAAAAAAAAGAAATCAAACTATCTCTGTATACCAATGATATGATCATATATCTAAAGAATCCTGAATACTCCTCCAAAAACTTCCTGGACTTGATAGATGGATATGGTAAAGCTTCAGGATACAAAATCAACATACACAAATCAGTAGCACTGCTAAACACCAATAGCAACCAAGCTGAAAGTCAAATCAAGAACTCAGATCCACTTACAATAGCAGCCAAAAAGCTAAAATACCTAGAAATATATTTAACCAAGGAAGTGAAAGATTTCTACAAGGTGGACTACAAAACTCTAATGAGAGAAAATGCAAAGGACACAAACAAATGGAGAAACATCCCATGTTCATGAATTGGAAGAATCTACATTATTATAAAATGACCATTATCACCCAAAGTAATCTATAGATTCAATGCAATTCCTATCAAACTACCAATGTCATTTTTTACAGCATTAGAAAAAATTCTAAAATTTATACGGAACTTCAAAGAGTCAGAATAGCCAAAGCAATCCTAAGTAAAAAGAACAAAGCTGGAAGTATCACATTACCTTATTTCAAATTATACTAGAAATCTGTAGTAACCCAAACAGCATGGTACGATACAAGAGCAGAAACATGGACCAATGGAACAGAATAGAGAATCCAGAAATAAGCCCAAATACCTACAACCAACTAATCTTTGACAAAGCAGACAAAAATATACACCGAGGAAAGGACACTCTATTCAACCAATGGTGGTGGGAAAATTGGATAGCTACATGCAGAAAACGAAACTTGATCCCTATGTTTCACCATACACAAAAAATTAACTCAAGGTGGATCACAGGCTTAAATGGCAGACCTGAAACCATAAAAATTCCAGAAGAGTTTTTCCAATAATGCTGAAAGAATCCACATTATTGAAATGACCATATTACTCGAAGTAACCTATAGATATGGTCATTTTAATAATGTGAATTCTTCCAACATTATTGGAAAAACTCTGATGGATATAGGCCTAGGTAAAGAATTTATGGCTAAAGCCCCAAAAACAAATGCATCTAAAACAAAAGCAAATTAAGTGGGACTTAACTAAACTAAAAAAACTTTGCACAGCAAAATAATCAACAGAAAAAATAGGCAATCTACAGAATAGGAGAAGATATTCACAAACTATACATCTGACAAAGGACTAATATCAGACTCTACAAACAACTCAAACAAATCAGCAAAAAAAAGCAAATAACCCCATTAAAAAGTAGGCAAATGACATTAACAGATATCTCTCAGAAGATATACAAATGGCCAACAAACACATGAAAAAATGCTCAACATCACTCATAATCAGAGAAATACAAGTTAACACCACAATGAGATACCACCTTACACCAATCAGAATGGCCGTTACTAAAATCAAAAAACAATAGATGCTGGCATAGATGCAGACTTAAACACTTAAACGCTGTTGGTGGGAGAGTAAATTAGTATAACCTCTATGGAAAGCAGTACGGATATTTCTCAAAGAACTAAAAGTAGATCTACTATTTGATCCAGCAATCTCACTTCTAGGTATCTACCCTTAGAAACAGAAGTCATTATACAAAAAAGACACCTGCACTCACACATTCATTGCAGCACAATGTGGAATCAGCCTGAATGCCCATAACTGATGATGAAAAATGTGGTGTGTATATACCAAGAAATACAACGTAGCCATAAAAAAGAATGAAATCATGTCCTTGTAGCAACATGGATGGAGCTAGCGATTCTCATCCTAACTGAACTGACTCAGAAACAGAAAACAAAACACTGCATGATCTCATTCATATAAGAGAGCTAAACGGTCACAAAAATGGAAATAATAGACATTGGGGACACCAATAAAGGTGAAGGGGGAGGGGCATTAGGGTTCAGAGACAACGTATGGGGCACAATGTTCATTGTCTAGGGAACGCACCACCTGAGATCCAATCCCCACCACTACACAATACGCCCATGTACCAAACGCATATGCATACCTCCTGAATCTAAAATAAAATAAAATAAAACATAAATAATTCCATTTTTAAAAAGTGAAGCAAATAAGATACAGAGGTCATCTGACTTGCCCAAAGTTACAGAGTTGAGAGTAAGAAACCATAATCCCATTTCTAGTTCTATTCTTTCTTTCCATCAGTGCTTTTCAAAGTGTGGTTCACCTGGAAACTTGTTAGAGTGGGTAGTATAAGGTCCCAACCCATACTTACTGAATCTGAAACTTTTTGAGGAGAGCAGTGGGCAGCAATCTTTGTTTTCAGAAGTCCTCCGGGATTCAAATACACAAAAAGTCTGAGAGCCATTGCTGTGTGCTATGCTGCCTCACAAATACATATGAGATAATTCAACATTTCTAGGAAAAAGGGGTAGTGGTATTATTTCTACTACAGTCAATTGCATTTTCACATTTTCAGGCTCTTCCAAATTAACAGAAGGTATTAACTGTAAGAATTCATAATAATCTTAACGTTTTTTTTAAAGACAGGGTCTCACTATGTTGCCCAAGTTAGCCTTGAATTCCTGGTCTCAAGCAATCCTCCCTGCCTCAGCCTCTTGAGTAGCTGGGATTACAATCACACATCATTGTACCCAGCTTCAACTTTAACATTTGATTCCCAAGAATGCAATTAACCAACCACCTTCTTTTGGATTACCACCAGCAGTCCTAAAGGACAGACAAGTCTTCACCACAGTAATGTCACAGGAAATAAACTGACACAAACACTGAACAAGCTAAAAATCCTCAGAGAAAAAGAACACTGTTATATTTTGACTGTGCTTTGCCTGTGGGCAGAGAGTAGGTGAAGAAATCAGAAACACCAGTTTTTATTAACTTGAACTCCTACTTCTTGATAACATTCTCCTGACCTTGGTAACCCTGAAAGTCAATCTCCTATTGAAATCAATCTCCATAAATATTTATGGAGTACTTGCTGTATGTAAGGCACTGTATCAGGGGGTTATAGGAGATACAAAGTTGAGTAGGATCCAGTCTCTGCCTCATGAAACTTTTAACCTACTACATGATGTCAACGTTTTACAAATAAAACAAAGCAAAAAAGAGAGACTGCTAGAAAAAAAATAAAAATGCAAAGGTGACATCACATTTTGGAGGAGGTAAACAGGAAAATGTGAATCTGGGGAGACAACATTTCAAAAGAAAAGTGAAGAAAGGGGCCTATCAGTCTCTCAATGCAGCAAAAATTACAGCAGCTACTGGGACAGGGTGTGTGCAGAAAGATATTATACCATAACTACATGCAATAGTGAAAAGAACAATGATTGGTTCAGACTGCACTGCCAAGGACAAACTATGTAAACTGAGCCAAGCAAATCCATTTCCAAATTGCAACTACTCATTTGTGAAATAGAAATAACAATAATTATCTTATTTACCTCAAAGTTATTTAACTGAAAAAAAGCCAAGGAGATAAAGGATTCAACATACAGAAACTACATAGGCCATGTTCAAAATGCAATAATTATTCTCTGTAAGGTAATCAAGATTGTACAATATTTAAAATGTTTCCAATTCAAAAATTACTTTCAGTTTCCAGTATTAATAAATGAAGCATAAATAATCTGGATTACTAAAAATAACATGAGAAGAGCAGAAGAATCAAATCGTAAGCAATTTTTTACACAGATTATATATAAAAGAAATTTTTTTTAGGGGGAATGTAATTATTTAGCAAAAGTATCAATATACTTTGTTTGACTCAGCTCCTCTGGTAAGTAGCCTGGCAGTTTCTTCTAAACTAAAAATACACTTACCAGCCGGGCTCAGTGGCTCAGCCTGTAATCCCGCGCCTTTGGGAGGCTGACGTGAGTGGACTGCCTGAGCCCGCGGACTCGAGAGACCCGCCTGGTCAACTTGGCGAGACCTCATATCTACAATAATTCAAAAAAATTAGCCGGGAGTGGTAGCGCACACCTGTAGTTCCAGCTACTTGGAAGGCTGAGGCGGAAGGATCGCTGGAGCCCAGCAGGTCAAGGCTGCGGTGGCCGGGAGTAGCCACTGCACTCCAGTCTGGGCGACAGAGTGAGACTCCAACTCAAAAAAAATAAAAAATAAAAAATAAAAATACACTTACCAAACAACTCAACAATTGCACTTTTGGACATTTACCCCAGAGAAACAAAAGCCTATGTTCATATAAAGACCTGTACAGGAAAGCTCATAGCATCTTTAGTGTAACAACAAAAACTAGAAACAATTCAAATGTCCTTAAATGGTCCACTGTAAGCTAATTATTATAGTTGTGCAAGTAATCAACATTGGGGAAGGTGGAATGAAAGATGTAATGTTTTGTAATCCTATAATTTTTTCAGAATAAAATGTTTTTTTAAAAAATATACTGACTTTTTTTTCCCCAAAATGAGTAATGCCCTCTCTGCACAAGGTACCATGAAAAAGGTATGCTTACCCACTGCTGGCAGTACACTAAATTGCTATAATCCCCTGCAGAAAATGATTTTACAGCATATATACAGAGCCACACAAGTTTTCTGCCCTTAGACCTAGCCATCTAATTTCTGGAAATAACCTCAAGAAACAGTATCAAATATGAAGAAAAAAAACATATATGCATGCACACACACACACACACACACACACACACACACACACACACTTAACAATGTTGTTACAGTGTAATTGAGAATAGGGTAAAACTGGTTGCAACCTAGATGTTTGAAAATACAGAATTATTAAATTCTCAAAATCTAGTCATGGAATATTATGCATCTATCAATAATGTTCATAATGGTATGATAATAAAACAGAAAATTCATATTATAAGAGACTAAAATGAAATTCAATATTAACTACTAATTATATCTACCTGAATCATACATATAAAATAACACAAAATTCAGAAAACTAAAAGCTAATAATTGTTAGTGTGCCAAAATTATGAGCATTTTTTTCAAACCTTACATAGTTGTTATATTATTTTTCACTTTAAAAAGCACAGTTTTACCTTTTCCCAGAAATCAATCAAAGCTGTAAAGTCCCATTTCTTAGAATATGCAACATTGTATTTCAGTATAGCATCCTATGGAAAAAGCAGAAACAAAACCTCATGATATAGCCAAGTAAATTATATATGACTATCTCTTTTATGCACTACTTCCAGTAAATTTCTTAATGCTGAACAAGCTTCCTCCTACAATTAGTACTCCACATCAGTAGCTATGGAAAAATAGAATGCATACTAATTTATTATTCACTTAAGAAAAATGAGATTAGAAAAGTCAAGTAATAGGGGAAAAACACAATTATCCTAAAGCATGCATTCTAAACAGGCCAATATACTCCGAGACAGAAACTGGATCTTGGCGGATTAAAAAAATAAACTTAGATATCACAATGGTTGTAACCCTCAAAAGGGTCACACTATATATACACACAGATAAATAGTACATTCGTAGTATCAAAATTTCATTGGGGAGGAGGTTAGAAAAAAAATGTTTAAAAAGGCTCCTGGAGTAGAAGGCATAATAATAAACAAAAAGATTGGAAAACACTGGCTTAAAGCATAACTGTCAGGTGTTTTTACAATATACATATAAACAGCTTCTCCCAGCAGTTCACATAAATTACATATTTACACAAAATGAAAAGTCAAAATACTATGCCATCTACTGGTATAACTTTTAATTGTCTGAATAGGCTACACTATATGCCTGGTTTCCAGAGTCAGATAGGCATAAGACAATGGATTAGTCTGCAGAAAAAAACTATTATTTATAATTACATTTTACCTACTTATTTTTAAAAAATATTTTGGTTGTATTTTATAATATACACATTAATAAAGTAATATATGTAGACTTTATAAACCATATAAGTAATATTCACTCCACTTTTTTTATTGAAATACACAAATCTAAAACAACTGTGTTCAATTGTTACTATAAATGTTCCAAATTTAGTTATCATTGATGAAATTTCAAAAAAATTAATAGTCTGCCAGAGCTTCCTGAAAAATATTTGCCATACAAATAATCCCCAAGCTTCTAGGTTGAAAAATGAGTCAACAAAATGTAGCGTATTTACTTGGAATCAGGAGATAGCCAAGAATCTTCAGAAAAGAAAAAAAATCAACCATTAAAAAAACATGGCAAGAAAGAATTTTATGTTTCTCTTACCAATTATAAAATAAAAATCTCTATTAAGAATTAGAAAATTTTAAGGAATTTTTTTCTAATCACTGGTATCTGATTTCCGAACTTCACATAATGTGTTAAATAAAAATACATGTCTATCAAGAGGTGAATGGCGAAACAATGCATATCTTGGGGCAAGCTACTGATAACACTCAACAACATGAAT
The DNA here is from genome assembly GCF_000164805.1 of Carlito syrichta. Lineage (NCBI taxonomy): Eukaryota > Metazoa > Chordata > Mammalia > Primates > Tarsiidae > Carlito > Carlito syrichta. Next base: position 332,982 of record NW_007245876.1, read on the forward strand.
AAATCTCAAAAGTCCTCATTTTGAGTGAAAGCCAAACACCACAGCACAGATACTATGTGATTCCATTAACACAGAATGGCAACTACAGTGAAAAAGAGCAGAACTGTAGTTGTCTGGAGCCAAAGCCAAAGGGGAATAGACCACAAAATGGGGAGGGGAATCTTTGGGAATGACAGAAATGTTCTGCATCTTGACTGTACTGGCTTTAAGGATATGTGCAAATGTCAAAACTCATCAAATGATATACCTTAAAAGGATGCACTTTCTTATCCATATATTATTCCTCAAAGTTGGTAAGGAAAAACATCTTAAATAGTATTTGCACTCTACTTTAATGACTTAATGGTGTTTTATAGCTAGCAGTAACTTTTTTTTTTTTTTTTTTGAGTTGGAGTCTCTTTCCATCCCCCAAGCTGGAGTGCAGTGGCACACTCATGGCCACACCAGCATCGACCTGCTGGGCTCCGGCAATTCTTCCACCTCAGTCTTCCAAGTAGCTGGAACTACAGGTACACACTATCATGCTGAGCTAATTTTGATTTATTGTAGAGATGAGGTCCCACCATGTTGCCCAGGCTGGTAACGAACCCGTGGGCTCAGGCAGTCTTCTCGCTTTGGCCCCCCCAAAGTGCTGGGACTACAGTCTTTAGCTACCACACACGGCCAGCATTAACTTCTTAATTCATATTTACTTTTACTTCGGTCTTCAAGTCTCCAAAGTAGTCTACTCTGAAGTCACCTGTCATTAGAAAAACTGGATGCTACTCTATATTCTCAGCTATCAACTACTGAGTAAATTCTTTTTAGTTCATAATTCATAATATGCTGGTTTAGAGCATATACAAAAATAGATAAGTGACATGGAAGAATAATTTATAATCACAAAGAAGTCCTTCCTATGCAAATTATCAAGTACATTATTTATAGAATACTACTGAGTAAATCAACTTTTGGAGATACTATTCCTTCTTAAAACTCTGAATGTCTCTAATGTTTCCAAATAAAACATCAAATAGCATATAAACAGCAAAAAGATCATTATATTTAATCAGATGGATTTAATGTTTGCCCCTTCTTCTCTCAAAGCATTCTTTCAGCAAAAGAAACAATTACCATAGGCAGACAGAAAAAAATCTTGATGGATTACTCTGTTCTGTTAAATCTATCATCAGATAAACACAAAAAAGAAATTCAGACTAAAGTAATTACCTCTTCCTAAAGTAATCACAGCACACTAAGGAATTTTTAGAGAAGTGAGCAGACTATATAATTTAGAACACTATGATTATTCTGTGTTTATGTTTGAAGAAAAAATATAAAAATTCTTAGAAAGAGCTCCTGTTTAGAAGGCCATAAAGAACCTAAGACAGTGTTTCTAAATGGAGTCTGGATAGTATTCTTGGGTGACCTGCTTCCATATGAGCTTACAATTTTGGTTTTAGAAAACAAAAGTCAAATGACAACACAATATAGAAATAAAAGCTGGTACTTTAGATAAAAATGATGAAAAGACTGAGCTGTCCTACTATACAATATAGTACAGGTATGTTAAATTCTAAAGAACCTGGATCAAAGTGGTCACTATCATATTTATCTGTAAGCTGATATTCTGCATAAAAATCTCATTTTTGTATCCACCAACATCCATCAACTGTTTGTGATTAGTAAGAAAAGGAATAAATACAAAATAAATAATTTCTTCTTTATACAACATTTAAAAAACGTTCTCAGTTTACTATTTAGGGGTTTGAATCAATAGCTTAAATATTTCTGTGCAAAAAAGGGATACTAACTACAAACTGTTATCACTGTGATAATGAACACATATCAAATAATGGTTTATTATACTTAAAGTGAAAAAAAAGAAACTCATATAGCAGTATAAGCACTATAAGTATAGGGAGCTTATATTTAGTTTTATGTTTGTACACGTAATTAACATATACTAAAAATAAGCAAACTCTGACGGAACTTAAAAAATTTTTTTCAAGCCGGGCTCAGTGGCTCAGTCTGTAATCCCGCGCCTTTGGGAGGCTGAGATGAGTGGATTGCCTGAGCCCGCGGGTTCAAGACCGCCTGGGCAGCGAGACCTCATCTCTA
>NW_007245876.1:335183-345965 GCF_000164805.1 Carlito syrichta
GACAGAGTTAGACTCCAACTCAAAAAAAAAAAAAAAAATTTTTTTTCAAATTCAAAGGAGTTTTTTTAAGTTCTTTACAAGACTGAAAAACAATGTCCCTAAGGAACAAAATTTTCAAAATACATTATGGTACAACATATCAAGGTTTTTCATGTAGGCAAAAAAAAAAAAGGAGCTACAGAAAGGTATAGAATATATAACTTGCAACGACAGGTAGAACATTACAAAATGTGAGAAACTACATACAACAAATTCTCTGAAAGAAAATAAAACCCACCTGTCACTGTTTATATTTATAAAAACATTCAAAGTTTCCATGTCCAAATATACAGGGGATGCCAGAAAAATGTATGCACATTTAAAGTAAGACATTCACTCAAAAGATGGAGTTAATCAAATGAATGCTAGCATCACCATGTGACAGGCAGGACAGTGAAAGAAAATGGCAGCACAGCTGGGTGAATGTCATACTACACACTGCTACTGATAATTTAATTCAACTTCAAAAAGTAATACATAGATATCATCTCTTAAAATGTATATACATTTTTTGTCACCGTGTGTGTGTGTGTGTGTGTGTGTGTGTGTGTGTGTGTGTACACACACACCCATATTTTAGATGTTAGGAAAACAATCTAATGATTGTGCTTACAGTCTTAAATGAAATATTTTAAAAATCAAATATAAGTTACTGCTCAAATATATGATTAATAAATAAATTACTAAACTATTAATTAAGAGAAATAAAAACCAGAATCCTTAAGGTATACTTTAATCATTAGGAAACTCAGTTTCCCTTTGGGCAAATTCTACTGAAGTCATAATTCTTTCCTGATTTATTTTTAAAGAGAGTTCAGAAACATGATAATTAAAAAAAAAAAAAAAAAGAGGGAGAGAAGTCTGGACTAAAGGAAATTGGATGGGGAATCAAGAAACAGAAGCCTAATTCCTGGTTCTCCAAATCATTCTGTGTGGCTCCAGGCAAGTTATTTACAACTCTCAATTCTTCTACTCATTTCCTTAGTGATGGAGTAGAAACCAAAGAATGTCTCTAAGGAGCTTTCTTTAGTGCCAGAAAGCAAGTACTATGCATATAAAGAATGTTATTACCTGAGTCAAGATCAAAAACTCTCTTTGAGGGAGGAGACACAGGACCCATCTCTCTAAGAGCTACATGTAAGACACAAGAATGGCAAAAATAACATACCTTCAGGTTTTGGGGTCGTGTAAATTTGTTGAGAAGTGAAGTCTGAATGAGCTCCCACCGGCTCCCTGCAGTTCGCTCACCATTCTTTTAGGAAAAAAAAAAAAGGAACTTTTTATTCTAAGTTATCTTCTATTGTGGCAGAGAGGGGCTAAAAACAGTTAAAACTATTCCTTTTTATTTTTTATTTTATTTTTTTTTTTTTGAGTTGGAGTCTCACTCTGTCGCCCAGACTGGAGTGCAGTGGCCGCTCCCGGCCACCGCAGCCTCAACCTGCTGGGCTCCGGCAATCCTTCCGCCTCAGCCTTCCGAGTAGCTGGAATTACAGGCATGCGCTACCACACCCGGCTGATTTTTTTATTTATTGTAGAGATGAGGTATCGCTGCCCAGGCGTGTCTCGAACCCACGGGCTCAGGCAATCCAGTCACCTCAGCCTCCCAAAGGCGCGGGATTACAGGCTGAGCCACCGAGCCCGGCTCAAAACTATTTCTTTTTAAAAATCAACCTGCAAGCTCCAAACCTGCTAGACATGGGATGTGAGAAAACCAAATGCTTTCCTGTAAGTGCAAGATAGTAATCGATTCACAACCTTACCCCTGCATCCTCTCTTTGCGAGGTTATTGGTTTACAATCCCTGCTTGTCATGTATATCCTGGAAACAGTTTGTTTCTTGAAAATCTGGTTTTGCTAAATATAACCTTGCAAATTCCAAAGAAAAATGTATAGCCATACAACCCGAACCCCTACCTTACCTAAACTAACATATAAACCCTTCTCTTCTTTCTCCGGGTTGCTCAGGCTTGGAGCATTAGTCCACTGAGTCCCACCGGTGCCAATAAAATGCTGCTTCTCCAATTAGCCTCAGTGTCATGGCCTCTCTGTCTTACTGCAACATTTCTTGGTACATTGGCCGGGAAACAGAGTGTTTGGAGATGGTGTGTTCCACCTCCTTTGTCATCCGGTTACAGCCCTTGGAGCAGCAGGAGAAGCAGTCTCACCTGGCGCTCAGCGAACCTTTTCATCCGCAAAAGGGAGGCCCCTCCCGGTGCACAGAGGCCTGATCCCAAAAGCACAACAGGAACCCAGAAGGGGCTCGAGAACCAGAACAAGGAGCAACACCCCACGCAAAGGGTAGGGACACAGGCTATTGCACAGACCTGCCAGTACATGGCAGGAGGGGAGCTTGATCACCTTCTGGAGTTTGCTTAGTACTCTTCAGTCTGACGGAGAGGACTGAAAGGCAACGGAAGGAAACACTGTCTCGAGACAAACCTGTTGACTCCTAGAATTAGGGTGAAGGGTTGGAGACTGTGCTGTGTGATTGTGTGTGAATGAGACAGACAGCGGAAGGGGTCCGACCTGACCAAAGAGCCGAAGCAAGTGTTGAGTCCCGATCTAAGCTGTTGACGACCTCATACAGCTGAGGGCGGTCCCAACCCCATTATAGGGTTGGTCCAGGTTGGGGATTTACACCAACTCGCCAACTGCTAAAAAGTATCTGAAATATCTCCACAAGGAGTACAGCTGGAGGAGGACGAAGCAGCTGTTTCCCATACCCCCCCATTCCTTCATTTGTGTGAGCCTGGCGTCTGTTAAGGGTAGGAAATGGGTGGAAACCAAAGTAAAAATACCCCTCTTGATTGTATGCTTAAGAACTTTGACAAATGTTTCTGTGGAGATTGTTATGGTATCAAACGGTCCCAGAGAAAGCTCTGTACATTCTGTGAAATAAGGCTGGCCCTGTTTCAGGGTTGGATGGCCACCAGAGGGATCCTTAGATAGAAGAACCATTAGGATTAGGAAAGTATATAGAATTATAGCAGGAGAGTCAGGTCCACCAGACCAATTCCCTTATATCGACTGTTGGCAGGATGCGGTCCTTGCACAGCCCTCTTGGCTAAAAGCTTGCTGGGAAGACAACTGCAAAATTATGGTGGCCCTCAAAACAGTACAGTCCATATGTCCATTAGAGTCTGATGAATTAGCTGATAGGTCGGTGCTGGCTGATGAAACAAATCCCATCACCTTATTTTCCAATATACCAACCATTGCCACCTGCTCCTACGGTACCAATCACTGTTAGAGGCTCACAAATGGAATGTACCCCTAAGACTAGTACATCTCTTAAACAATCAGAGGCCACACCTGAGCCACCTGTTCTGACTCCCCACACCCTACCCAGAAAGCAACTGCCAGAATGCATGTCTAACTTCACATCAGGGGAATGTCATGGTGCCTTCCAGATGCCACTAAGGGAGACTAAGAGACCTATTTATTATGATCAAGAAGGTCAGATAAAAGGTGGGCAATGCACATATGTCTACCAGCCTTTCACCACCACTGAACTCCTGAATTGGAAAAATCATATGCTGTCCTTCATGAAAAAGCCTCAGACTATGCTCAACTTAATACATTCCATTATCCAGACCCAGAGGTCTACCTGGGTGGACTGCTGGCAACTCCTCCTGACACTAGTCAATACTGAGGAGCGTCAGAAAATTACACAGGGGGCTATAACATAGCTAGAGGAACACACCCCAGCTGGAGCACTCAATGCCCAAAATCAGTTCCCAGAGGAGGACCCCAACAGTAACCAGGGACTGCAAATGCTTGAACGATATCAGGAGGCCCTTCTAGGAGGTATGAGAGGAGGAGAAAAGGCGATAAATATGAGCAAGGTCTCTGAGGTGTTCCAGGGAGCAGATGAGAACCCAAGCCAATTCTATGAGAGACTCTGTGAAGTCTTTCGGCTACATACCCCCTTTGATCCAGAGGCAACCAAAAATCAGTATATGGTAAAGCAACCTTTGTCAGATAGCCCCAGGGGGACATCTGACATAAGCTACAAAAACTAGAGGGTTTTGCTAGAATGAATGTTAGCCAGCAGCTAGAAGTTGCCACTACAGTGTTCATTAACCAAGATAAGGAGAACCAAGAAGAGGCAGACTGAAGGCAGAAAAAGAAAATGGCCATGCTTACTGCTGCCATTGCAGGGTACCAAATAACAGGCCCACAGGGAGGAATCAGAGGTTGGGGAAGAAGACAGCCAGGTCAGCAGTTTCCCACAGCGGGGTCCAGACCGCCTCAGCTTGCCCAGGGACCCCAGAACCCTATCTATCAGCCAACACAAGGGACACCACAACCCTCTGTGAAGTTAGGGAGAAACCAGTACGCCTATTGTTACCAAGAAGGCCACTGGAAAGGTAAATGCCCCCAACGAATAGCTGATGAGGAAGCCCAACAGAAAAATGGCCCACAAGGCTCCACTTATCAACAGGACCCACCAGTTCCTAAAGGCTTTATGGGCCTGGCCTCTATGGAAGGACTGCAACAAGAATTGGCCAGACTGGGCTTCCTACTATCTTTAGGTCCCCAGAAGCCTATGGACAGTATGACAGTAGGGAGCAATGTATGAATTTCATGGTCGACATGGGAGTTGAACACTCTGTGATCACCCAGCCTGTAGGTCCCTTCTCCCAAAAACAGGCTAATGTTATGGGAGTCACTGGGCATCAAGCCAGACATCCCTTCATTGTGCTGTGACGCTGCACAGTCAGCAGCCATGAGGTCATACAAGAGTTTCTGTATCTCCCAGATTGCCCCGTAACCTTAATGGAACGAGACCTCCCAGGAAAGCTTCGAGCTCAAGTTATCTTTGAGTCTCCTGATCACATAACTCTGAAATTAAGAGTCCCAGAGAATAAAATCATGACCCTCACTGTCCCCCGGGAAGAGGAATGGTGGCCCTACAGCCTAACAGAGGCCTCACAAAAATCTCCAGAGCTGCCATTTCAAGTACCGGGAGTGTGGGCAAAGGACAATCCTCCATGACTCGCAAGAAATATACCCCCCGTGATTGTGGAACTAAAGCTGGGGGGGGGCAGTCCACCAGAGGCAGTATTTCATCTCACGCAAGGCACAAATAGGAATTCACAAGCACCTGGAGAGGCTCTTGCATTATGGAATCCTCCGGGTATGTCAGTCTGCTTGGAATACACCTCTGTTGCCACGACTACCAGCCGGTTCAAGACTTGTGAGCTGTAAACCAGGTTGCCGTCACTCTACACCCCGTTGTCCCAAACCCATATATTCTGCTGGGTCTCATCCTTGCTGAGGCTGCTTTCATCACCCGCTTGGACCTTAAGGATGCCTTCTGCATCTGCCTGGCCCCAAGAAGCCAGTCGATCTTTGCTTTCCAATGGTAGGATCCAACAAACGGCACCAAAGGACAGTTAACTTGGACCTGGCTGCCCTAAGAATTCAAAAATTCTCCAACCATCTTTGGTATGGCACTGGTTTCAGATTTAAAAGCCTTTCCAGCAAACCAGTGTGGCTGTACCTTGCTCCAGTATATAGATGACTTGCTATTGGCAGCACCAACCCAGAAAAACTATACACAACAACTGCTCACCCTCCTGTGGAAGGCAGATTACAAGGTCTCAAAAAAAAAAGCCCAAATATGTCACGAAAAAGTTAGGTATCTAGGTTTTCATTTGTCCCAAGGCCTGCACCAACTGGGCCCTAAAAGAAAACAGGTAGTGTGTTTAATTCCAGTCCCGATTACCTGCCGTCAAATCGGGGAGTTTTGGGGGGCTGCAGGGTTCTGTAGAATTTGGACACCTAACTTCTCCATCATGGCAAAACCCCTCTATGAAGCCACAAAGGGGGATGAACGGGAGCCTCTGCTATGGGAAAAAGTTCAGCAACAGGCCTTTGAACAAATTAAACAGGTTCTCACCAATGCACCTGGTCTGGGACTCCCAGATGTGACAAAAGTCTTTCTTTTTATACATGCATGACTATGTTGGCACTGCTGTAGGGATCTTAACTCAAATGCTGAGGTCACAGCATAGACCCAGGGCATATTTATCCAAACAGCTAGATTCTATGGCTCAGGGCTGGCTGCCTTGTTTACAAACCCTGGCAGCCACGGCACTCCTGATAACAGAAGCTGACAAGCTAACTATGGGACAAAACTTGTCAGGGTGCCTTATGCGGTAACAAATTTAATGAACTACAAGGGGCAATACTGGCTAACCAATGCTCGAATAGTCAAATGTTAGGGAATGCTCTATGAAAACCCACGCATTCACCTAGAGGTAGTAAAGACCCTAAATCTGGCAACCTTATTACCTACAGAGCCAGGACAACCAGACCATGATTGCACTGAAATAATAAATCAAGTGTTCTCTAGCGGTCCAGATTTAACAGACCAGCCCCTCAGGGATCCTAAAGTCAAGTACTTCATAGATGGGAGCAGTTTCATACAGGAGGCAGAGTGCTTCACAGGCTATTCAGTGGTAACTTTAAACACCACAGTCCAGGCGAAACCTCTGCCGATAGGAACTTCAGCTCAAAAAGCAGAACTCATTGTGCTCACTCAAGCCCTCCAGCTAACTGCAGGGCTACACACTAATATCCATACAGACTCCAAGTATGCTTTTACTACCTTGCATGTGCATGGGGCCTTATACAAGGAGAAAGGTTTACCAATTCAGGGGGAAAAGACATAAAAAATGGCAAGGAAATTCTACAGCTACTAGATGCTGTATGGACACAAAAAGAGGTAGCAGTCATACATTGTAGAGGGCATCAAAAAGGAAATGCAATAACTGCCAAAGGAAAATGCAAAGCAGATCAAGAAGCAAAGCTTGCAGCAACAAAAGAAACTGTCAAACAACTGCAATAACCGTGGCACTGCTTCCTAGCCCACTGACAAACTGGAGCCCTTGCTACACGCCAAATGAGAAAACATGGTTTGAAACTGGAATGGGACACTACTTATAAGTCAGAAGGTAGAAATTTCAAGATGACTGAATAGCAATTCCAGAATCACTGGCTCTAGCATTTGTCAGGCATTTCACCAAGGGACACACAGCAGACAGATCACTCTTGAAAATACCCTCAGTAAATACTTCAATGACCCCCGACTTTCCAGTATAGCATGGGTAGTTTGTGAACGTGTAATTTGTGCTCAAAATAACAGGCGGCAGGGACCCAAGGTATCCCCCGGAGTGCAGCATGTGGGGGCAGCACACTTTGAGGATCTTATCATGGACTTTACAGAACTCCTGCACTGCCAAGGCTACAGATATCTCCTTGTTTTTGTGTGTACATTCTCAGGATGGATTGAGGCCTTCCCCACAAGGACAGAGAAAGCCACTGAAGTGGCCCAACTCCTGTTAAAAAAAAATCATTCCTAAGCTGGGCTTGGTGGCTCAGCCTGTAATCCCAGCACTTTGGGAGGCCGAGGTGAGTGGATTGCCTGAGCCCGTGGGTTCGAGACCCACCTGGGCAACTTGGCGAGACCTCGTCTCTACAATAAATCAAAAAAACTAGCCGGGCGTGGTAGTGTGCACCTGTAGTTCCAGATACCTGGAAGGCTGAGGCAGAAGGATCACCGGAGCCCAGCAGGTGGCCGTGGTGGCCGTGAGGCTGTGGTGGCCGGGAGCGTGCCATTGCACTCCAATCTGGGCGATAGAGTGAAACTCCAACTCAAAAAAAAAAAAAAAATCATTCCTCGGTTTGGACTCCCGGTCACTGTAGGACTGGACAATGGACCGGCATTTGTAGCCAAGGTAGTACAGTTAATGACAAGAGGCCTGCAAATCAAATGGAAGTTCCATACAGCCTATAGGCCACAAAATTCGGGAAAGGTAGAGCAAATGAACTGGACCTTAAAATCATAACTAAGTAAGCTATGCCAAGAAACTCATTTAGGCTGGATCCAGCTTCTGCCAACAGTCCTTCTAAGGATAAGGTCTAGCCCCACAAAACAAGCAGGTTTCTTGCCTTTTGAAATCCTTTATGGGTGGCCACCCCTTCTTGTTAAGGGCATACAGGGAGACTTAAAGGAGTTAGGAAATCTTACTCTAAAACAACAAATGCAAGTCTTAGGTTCAGCCTTAAATGCCATCCATTATCAAGTCAGAACGGCTACCAATTAGTTTAACTACCGATGTCCATTCTTTTAAACCAGGTGATATGGTATGGGTAAAAGAATGGAATGTACAGCCTCTAAAACCTCTCTAGAGGGGCCCATTTACTGTCCTTTAGTCTACCCCAACTGCAATCAAGGTAGCTGAAATAGTTCCCTGAATCCAATACAGCAGAGTTAAGCCTGCCTCCCAGGACTGGGAGTACACCACAGATCTGTCAGCTCCCCTTAAGCTGATCCTCCAGGAAGTCACTGAGGTCAACTGAAAATCTAAAACGGATTCCCCAAGCCCTGTTCTAGCCACTCCAGGGCTGGCTAGTCTAAACACAGCTGAAACTTGAGAATCCATCAGCCTTGCTTCAGTCACACACCGGATACTGGCTGATCTACGCATGGCAGAAGCTTGAGAACTCAATGGAATCAACACCTTACCGATAAACCATTGTTTCTAAAATTACATGCCTACGCTTTGCCAGCCTTTGTGTTTTGCCAATTGCTATACTGTCTGCCATTTTATTTGCTATAGGACTGGTAGAGTCGACCCCTACAAATTGGACATGTTGGGAAAAGGTCTCACTAGCATTTCTGTTCTTTCTTATAATAGGAAGCTTTCATATGCTTTTATGTACTTCTGCCTAATTTGGGTGTCTATTGCATCCCCCACACACCCAGCATGTAAATGTACAGAAACTATCTGGTCAGACATAAAAATCTTCCATTGTTATTCATCCCAGCCAGAAGTTTGTTATACTGACAAACATATCTGTACCCATAATTGCCAGCTGTACTTTACCAGATTATAAAAACAGAGCTACCAGTACACTAAAGCTGGTATAATACCTAGTAGCACCCTCGGAAACACAAATTGGGTTTGTTGGGATCTTGCCCCTGCACCGAAAGTCGAGAACCTGCTTAAAGAAGTTATACAATTTATAACTCCCCCAGCTAGCCAACAGCCAGAGTTAACACTCTTTCCTTAAATATGGGAAGTAGGCCAAAATCTGTTTATAAATTTGGCTGAAAACATAGCCCGGACACTTGGTGTCACCAATTTTTGGGTATGCAGAGGAGTCCTAATGACTGAAGAGTGGGCTTGAAAAGGAACTAGTCTTGATACATACCAGCTCCATTAATGGAACAATTCTGAACTGTCAGAACATACAACCTATCCCAAAAATGGTTACTCACCTCAAAAATAATTGGAGAAGACTGCTTAAGCAGAGTGGGTTCGGCTTATACTCAATGGATAGGAGAAACCCCTTGCAAAAGAATATTTTACTGGAATTCAACCCACCGAACCTGGTGGCCAACAAGGCCTGTTTGGTATTGGGCACCTGCTTATGCAACTAAATCTTCCCAGTGTACTATTGTCACCTAAACTATAAATAACTGTACAGTACTATCCTCTGAAGAAGCTAACCTGTTTCAAGGTATTCCCGTTATAAGTCAAAGCTGGACAAACCTGTCCTCTGTAAAACCAGATCTCTGGAAAACCCCCAAAGGGCTGTTTTGGATATGTGGAAAGGTTGCATATACCCAACTCCGAGCACTATGGAAAGGCACATGTACTATAGGAATAATCCAGTCAGGATTCTTCCTTCTGCCTAACCCGAAGGGAGATGAACTGGGCATCCCCCTTTATGAGAGCCTCAAAACATGGGATGCTCGATCTCTTGAACAAACTTTTAATATAGGAGGGACCCAGGTTTGGAAAGATGACAGATGACCACCCCAGAGAATGATAAATACTTATGGCCCAGCCATGTGGGCACAAGATGGCAGTTGGGGATACTTCTCACCTATATATATGCTAAATCGCATTATCAGGTTACAAACTGTCTTAGAAATTATAACTAAACAAACAGCCATGACTTTTGAGCTCGCTGCTCAACAAGCTCAAATGTGAGCTGCAATTTATCAGAATCGCCTAGCTTTGTACTACCTGCCAGCCGAAGGAGGAGAAGTAAGTGGTAAATTTAATTGCTCTGACTGTTATTTGCAAATAGGTAACAGTAAAGCTATAACTGATATAGCCACCAATATTAGAAAGTTTACCCATGTCCCGGTACAAAAATGGCATGGCATAAAAATTGGCAATTGGTCTGAAAACATGTTCTCAGGTCTGGGAGGATGTAAGTACATTATTGGACCTGTAATTCTATTGTTGGGATCCTGTCTTATCCTCCCTTGCATAACCCCAATAATTATGAACTCCATCTCTAAGCTTCAGGAAACAGTTGTTGAATGAAAAACAGTGGCCTATATAATGTTAATGCACCAAATTGAAGATGAGAGGGAATGTGGCAGAGAGGGGCTAAAAACGGCTAAAATTATTCCTTTTAAAAAAATCAACCTGCAAGCTCCAAACCTGCTAGACATGGGACATGAGAAAACCAAACAAACAGCCACAAGCTGCTTTCCTGTAAGTGCAAGATAGCAATAGATTCACAACTGTCCCCCGCCCCCATCCTCTCTTTGTGATCAGTTTACAACCCCTGATTGTCACGTATATCCTGGAAACAATTTGTTCTTTGAAAATCTGGTTTTAGCCAGCTCAGTGGCTCAGCCTGTAATCCCACGCCTTTGGGAGGCTGAGGTGAGTAGAATGCCTGAGCCCGCGGGTTCGAGACCCGCCTGGGC
>NW_007245876.1:346017-351208 GCF_000164805.1 Carlito syrichta
CCACTGCACTCCAGTCTGGGTGACAGAGTGAGACTCCAACTCAAAAAAAAAGAAAATCTGGTTTTGCTAAATACAAGCTTGCAAATTCCAAAAAAATGTATAGCCATATAACCCCACCCCTCCCTTACCTAAACTAACATATAAAACTCTTCTCTTCTTTTTCCGGGTTGCTCAGTCTTGGAGCATTAGCCTGCAGAGTTGTCCCAGCACCAATAAAATGCTGCTTCTCAAATTAGCTTCGGTGTCACAGTCTCTGTTTCCCCACAACAGTATCACAGAATCAAAGTCAAGCAAGCAAGTATCAAACCATCTTTTAGAGACTAAAAGAACCTGTGTTTTATTCTTACCTCATCTTCCACAGGGTACAAATTTTGTTCTGAACAAGGCATTTTAACATGCTTATTATCCCACAAATCTTTAAAATGTGTTGGAAAAGGTTTAGGAACTTCTCCTGCTCGTAAAAGATCTACCTGAAATAGAAGGTAAATAAAGAAAATTTTAAGTGCATAAAAACTAAATGTGTCTTCTATAAAATAATCCAAAGAAAGAAGTCAAAGAAAATGCTATAAAAGAGACCAGCTCCCAGGCAAAGAATCTCAAAAGTTCCTGTTAGTTGTTCCCACTACTCACCTCCATTCATTCAGTTTCCAAGACATTGTGTCCTTAATTTCTGCCAACAACCTCCTATCTCTTCTTTAACTTACATTGTTCCCAGACACACTCAGCACATAAAACCCTTACCCACGCTTTGGAATAACATTCTCTTTCTAAAGTATTTCCAGGCTTCTAATCCTATAATCCTATATGCTGATTCAAAACATCATCCTGTTTTTCACATACTTTCTTGCAAAAACACTCTGTCTAGACAAGTTTTAACGACTTAAAATTCCTTAAACATAGCCAATTCACTTTCATACCTATATGCCTATATACACCTACTGTTTCATCTATTTTTAATACCAGTATTACCAATTACCACTTCCTTACTTCCTCTTTAACTGGTTAAACCTCCACACTCACCTTCATAGCTCTGCTCAATTTTCATTTTCCTTTTTCTTTTTTTCTGAGTCAAAGTCTCACTATGTCACCAAGGCTAGAGTGCAATGGCATGCTCATGCAGCCTTGACTTGCTGGGCTCAGATGATCCTTCAGCCTTAGCCTTCCTAGTAGCTGGGACTACAGGCACATGCCACAACCAGCAAATTTTTTTGATTTATTGTAGAGATGAGGTCTCGCCAAGTTGACCAGGCTGGTCTTGAACCCCTGATCTCAGGCAGTCCTCTCACCTCCACCTCATAAAGTGCTGGGATTACAGGCATGAAACACTACGCCCAGGCAATCTTCATTTTCTTTATGAAGTCACTAGAAATTTTTTTTTTTTTTTGAGTTGAAGTCTCACTCTGGCACCCTGGCTAAAGCACAGTGGCATGCTCTCAGCCACTGCAGCCTCAACATGCTGGGCTTAGGCATTTCTTTAGTCTCAGCCTCCCAAGTAGCTGGGACTACAGGTGCATGCCATGACACCCAGCTAATTTTTTATTTATTGCAGAGATGAGGCCTCACCATATTGCCTAGGCTGGTCTTGAACCCCTGGCTCAGATAATCCTCTTGTCTCCTCCTCCCAAAGTGCTAGGATTATAGGCGTGAGCTGCCACACCTAGCAGTCTTTAGAAACTTATAAACAGGCAGTTTATTTCCTCGTTTTATTGATTATCATACTAGAGTATCTTTGCTTTCCTTCCTTCATTAGACCTTAAGCCTCTTGAAAATAATAACCATATTGACTTTGTATTCTGAATATTTAAGACAGAACCTTGCACATGTATACTTATATGTATATGCGTGTATATTATTTATATGTAGATACACATGTATGTGCACACACACATGCTACCATAATATCCGTTAAATAAATGAGAAAGGAGATAGCTTAAGCCATAAAAGTTTTACATTTTGCCTATTCTGGATAATTTACATAAATTAAATAATACTATATGTGGCCTGTCTCTGGACTTTTTCATTAAGCATAATGTTTTCAAGAGCTAACCATGTAGTAGCATGTATTCTACTATAAAGAATAAAATAAACACATAAGTATGTAATTTCAATTGTAACATGCTATGAATGAGAAGTTCAAGGTATTATGAGAGGCTACTCTAGACAGATTTAATTTATCTTGTGAACTTAGGAAAGTTTTCCTTGAGGAAGTATCAATTAAGCTTAGCTAAAGAAAAAAAGTTAATGAGGAAAAGTGGAAAAGGAAGATTGTTCCCTAAAAAGTGTCAAACAGGCAGCTCCATAAAAATGTCAACTGCGATGGAGCAGGGACCCCTTTATGGGACTTCCTCTGCCCCAAGCATGGATATAAGGAAAATCTTGAGTCTTTTCAAGGGAAATTTCAGGCAACAAGCTAGCCTTGAGAAGCAAATGAACAATGTTAACAGGCAAGAAAATAACTGCTTAAAACAAGTGCCAACCAAGGAAGTTAGAGCCATAAGATGTTTGGTTCTCTATAAAAACAAAAGATAATATGCTGACATATGTCCCTGAGTTGATTTTGAGAAACCCAGACTCCCACCAGATGGAAAATGCTGACTGCTGTCACACAAGGGTGAACTGAGGACTAAACTCTGACCAATCATTCTTTGTTCTAAATTTCTTCCTAAGGATTCTGGAGAGTCATGTCCACAGACCAAACCTTAACATTCCTTTCTGCTGATGCCAGGTTTTTAGACAGAGTCTCGTTTGCTATCAAATCAAAGAATCTCTGAATCCACCTATGACTTGTAAGGTGATTTCTCAATGCCCTGCTTCAAGATACCCCACATTTTCAGGCCAAATCAATGTATAATAACCTCCATGTATTGATTTATGACTCTGGTTTCCTAAAATATATGCTTCTTTAAAAACCCTTGCTTGTAAGCCACTGGAAAGATGGAG
Organism: Carlito syrichta; assembly: GCF_000164805.1. Taxonomy (NCBI): domain Eukaryota; kingdom Metazoa; phylum Chordata; class Mammalia; order Primates; family Tarsiidae; genus Carlito; species Carlito syrichta. Next base: position 348,958 of record NW_007245876.1, read on the forward strand.
TCTTAAGCAACAGCTGCCCAATTATCTTTGCTTGGATCCCTACTAATAAACTTCCTCCTTTCTCAGGCTTCAAGCCTTGGTGTGGGTGTTTGACTTTACTATGTTAGCAAGAAGACTCACGTTTGGTTCAGGAACACTATAATCTAAGATAAATAAATCTATAAGCCATCTATATAGATGACCATTAAAACCACAGGGGTGTTAGTCAGGCACTGTGATGCCTGGCTGTAGTCCTAACCACTTTGGAGGCTGATGTGGGAGGATCGCTTGAACCCAGGAGTTAAAAGTTTCAGTGAGCTATGATCACGCCACTTCAGTGTAGGCTGGACCTCACCTCTAAAAAAGAAAAAGAAAATAGATTAAAATAAATTTTCTTAAACCACAAGGAAGGATGAGATCAACTAGAGAGCAAAGAAAAGTGGACCTATGAAAAAATCTTGAGGAACTCCAACACTTACTAGTCACATACAGAAAAAGAGCCTAAAAGGAACATAAGAACTAGCAAAGGATGGTAAGAAGAAACTTAGGATTATATGGTGTCATGGAAATCAAAGAATGAGAATACTCTAAGAAGGAAAGAAAGGTCTAGAGCCAAATGACTGAATCACTAATTATACTGAAAATATTTTCGCCCTCATAAGAAGAACCCAAAGGTGATTTTGTAAAGATGTGCCAAGTCATCTGAAAAAACAGAATAGGTACCAGTTGATAGTCACACAAAGGGGAACACATATACAAGAATATGCTGTGTGAGTGTGTCTGTGCATGAATTTACTGATAATCAAGTGCGAAGTGCGATTTCAGATTGTCTTATATTTTAAAGCTAAATGTCAGCTTCGTTTGCTTACTTCAAATTCTGGCATTAGTAATATCTGAAATCTTAGAAATGTAACTAAGGACTACTTATTTAATAATTGTTCATTACAAGTATATCATAGTACCATATTCAGGAAAAAGAATCTAGAAAAAAATATAGCTAAGCTCTGGGAATGGGGTTTTCTGAGTTATATCACTTCATATAATAGTTACATTTTTCTTTTTTTTTTTTTTTTTTTGAGTTGGAGTCTCACTCTGTCGCCCAGATTGGAGTGCAGTGGCCGCTCCCGGCCTCCGCTGCCTCGACCTGCTGGGCTCCGGCGATCCTTCCGCCCCAGCCTTTCGAGTAGCCGGAATTACAGGCATGCGCTACCATGCCCGGCTGATTTTTTGATTTATTGTAGAGATGAGGTCTCGCTGCCCAGGCGGGTCTCGAACCCATGGGCTCAGGCAATCCACTCACCTCAGCCTCCCAAAGGCCATTTTTCTTTTATGATAATCCTGCATTGCTTTGCAATAAATATATTTATAAAAGATTTTAAAAATTCAAGGGTCGAGCTGGGCTCGGTGGCTCAGCCTGTAATCCCGCGCCTTTGGGAGACTGAGGTGAGTGGATTGCCTGAGACCGCGGGTTCAAGACCCGCCTGGGCAGTGAGACCTCATCTCTACAATAAATCAAAAAATCAGCTGGGCGTGGCAGCGCATGCCTGTAATTCTGGCTACTCGGAAGGCTGAGGCGGAAGGATCGCCGGAGCCCAGCACACGAGGCTGCGGTGGCCGGGAGCGGCCACTGTACTCCAATCTGGGTGACAGAGTGAGACAGCTAAAAAAAAAAAAAAAAAAAAAAAAAATCAAAGGTCATAGGATATCACAAAAATAAAAAATAATTATAGATATCAAATAATGATAACATAGGACAGTTTGGGTTTTCTTTGGTGGGGGTGGGAAAGAAAGGAAGGAGTAAAAGCTAAAATGTCACTTAATACCCTTAGTCAATCTCTTCCCCAATTCCTCACCATTAACATCTTCTTTGCTGGGCACAATGGTTCATGCCTATAATCCCAGCACTTTGGGAGGTCGAGGTAAGAGGATTGCCTGAGCTCATGGGTTCGAGACCAGCCTGAGCAATTTGGCGAGACCTCATCTCTAACATAAATAAAAAAATTAGCTGGGCATAGTGGCATGTGCCTGTAGTTCCAGCTACTTGGAAGGCTGGGCTGGAAGGATTGCCTGACCCCTGCAGGTTGAGGTTGCAATGGCCGAGTGTGCCACTGCACTCTAGCCTGGGTGACAGAGTGAGACTCTAACTAAAAAAAAAAAAAAATCTTCTTAGTCATTCAGACTAAGAAACTTAATTTTACACATATTATCAACAACTCTTTTTTGCTTATTATCCATATTTAAGAATTATCCAGCCGGGCTCGGTGGCTCAGCC